>NC_133148.1:34689011-34989011 GCF_048418815.1 Hemitrygon akajei
GGGATTTATCCACCTTCAGTCCCATTAATTTATCAAGTACCATTTCCTTGGTGATTTGAATTGTAGTTAGCTTCTCTCCCCCTAGAGCCCCCCTGTTTATCCAGTGTTGGGATATTTTGAGTGTCCTCTACTGTAAAAACTGATACAAAATATTTGTTCAGCGTTTCCGTCATCTCCATGTCCCCTTGAAGAGCGGAACGGAACGAGATCATGCAATTGAACAGTTCGTAAGTCAAGTGCACCTTCTCAACCTTCTCTCCAAATATATAGAAAATCAGTTTGCGCCGCTGCATTAATCTTCACCACACTTCTCTTGTGATCTACAGCACTAGAGTCACTGCCAGAGACCCGTATAAAACTCAGTAATCTCATCTGACCTTACCAACCGAAGAAACATTGAACATAACATAAGAACATAAGAAATAGGAGCAGGTTTAGGCCATCCGGTCTACTGAGCCTGTCCCGCCAGTCAATAAGATCATTGCTGATCTACTTGCCTTTCCCCATAAACACTAATTCCCCTACCAGGTAAAAATCTATCTAACAATTCCCCTACTATATAAAATCTATTGGGGATGCATAAATTAGCAACTAGCGTTTCCAACTGTTCTCCTTGAGCAGCGGCACGGAACGAGATCATGCAATTGAACAGTTAGTAATTCCACCTTCTATCCAAATATACAGAAAATCAGGTTGTGTCGCTTCAGTAATCTTCACCACACGTCGCTTGTGAGCTATAGAACTGAAGTCAGTGCCAGACACCCAGTTACTACGACTCCCAACTGGTAGGTTATTCCCCTTCAATATTGTTAAAAATGCTACAAATATTATGGAGAGATTAGTGTACATGACTACTCTGCACTGGAAATAGTTTTACGTAGGTACCCTGTACCGGCTGCTCACTTCCCTTCTTTCCTCTTGACAATCACCCAGTTACCTATCTCTTATAACCTCTTAGTGACTGTAGCTCCTATCTACCACTTCCTCAGTCTCCGATGGTATACATAATGGCGGGATATAATTGGTGATGTCTATTCGTAGCCACTGTAACTGGGAAATGATGCTTCAGGCTTGGAAAGTGAACAGACACATTGGTTGTACTTTGAGACGAGCTCGAACGCAGATATAACTGATGAAACAAATGATGTATTTTGGGAAAAAATGATGAAGGTGGTAGTGGTGGTGCTAAACTATAGTGATGATGGATGTGCCGGTGGTTCAGGAAATAAATATTTGAAGGGAAGTATCTGCCTATGAACCTGGTGGCCTGTCAGACTTATGTACCTACTGCTGCATGGGAGCTCCAAGAAGATAAGATGGACAAGATGGTTCTGTTCTTTGATGATAGATGATGTCTCTGTAAATATCGTAATTCATTTAGTTAAATTTTTAATGAACTTTGGTTTATTTATAACTGTTATCGTGACTTCCATAGAGGATTCCCGCAGGCATTAATGGACCTACCACTGCCTAGTCTACACTGTTACAGGCCGGGAAATTTCCATAGTCTGAAAGATCCGCTGAACCAACCACATCTGTACTGCCACTACAAGAAATGAGCAGGAGACTCGTTAAAGAGCATATCTTTTCTTCTGTTAAAAGATGTTCCAAGGTCAACAATTCTTCAAAGTTTATGGGTTATTCAGTTCAAGGAATACAAGAAAAATGCACTTCTTTTTCAGTAAGACATTTTGCATCCTGAGTTGTTGCTCGGGAGAATTTCGTAAATGTTCACTGGTGAAGCAACCTGATAACATGGGATGTTTTTGCGGGGATCTTCTTGAGAGTCGAGAACACTGGAGGACCCTACATTGAGATTCCTCGATCATTCCGTTTAACTGATATTGACGGCAGATATGAGACTGATGCTTTTCCACTGAGCGCATTGCAGACTGAGAATTGCTAACGTGTATGAGAGCATTTTCTTGAACTTCGGCGGGGTTGTGGACGAGACCAATGGGGACAAACTCCAACTACCTATTAAATGTTCTCAATGACGTACGCCTGAAATATTCTCGGAGGAACAAGTCCAACTCATGGACTTCACGTTTGTCTTAGCTCCTCAGCGCAGCGGAATCTCTGCTCTCAAACCTCCGGTGCCTTGCAGCAATACCCTCCCATGGGGTAGGCTTCGGGAGTATACGCGAAGGGAAAAACCCGGAGAGGGAGTTCCTAAGGCAGTCGCATGTTGAATTGAACGCTGACTGGCAAGTCGTACGCTGGTGCTCATGACCACAAACTGTCTCAGCCTCCGCCATTCCTCCGGGTTCATTAGATGCCTGGAGAAGGGGAGCATACTGCATGGGAACGACTTTCTCTGCACCTTGTACTGCCAAGGCGTTCATATCTATACGGCTAGGACGCAACCTCCATGATCGATACTGACAGACGAAGGCCTTACCATCATTATTATCACCTCCAGCAGGGCATGAAGGAAAATGTGTGAGGGATAAAAAAGCCAGAGTAGAAGGTTGATATGAATGATTTTATTCATCACAACGAACAGATAATCCCTTGGACATCGTTTTGGTAGAGCCTTGGAATCGCAAAATCCATCGCGTTTTCATACTGTTAAGAGACAATGCCATTTGAAAACTAAAGGTTGATTACATGTTTCATTTGAGAATATCGACTACGTGTCGAGCCATGAATGAAAATGTTCAGTGCAATAAAGGGAGATTTCGATTGATTCTCTCTTGAAATATAGATGTGAGTTCAATTCAAGTGCCTTCTCCGTCATGACCAGGAGTGTCAGAGCTATACAGCTCGTTAACAACTCGCCCGTTTTCACCAATTTGAGTGAATGTGTTATTGCCCACTGCTCGGTCTGGTCGACATCCGTCCAAAGTATCTCATGCAAATGTCTTTTAAATATCACATATTCCTGCCTCTACCACCAGCACTGACAGCTCATTCCATGCATACAGTATCCTCCGTCAGCAAAAGCTGCTGCTCAGATCCCTCTTAAAGCTTACCACTCATTTTAAGTCTATGGCCTCTCTATTTATACTCGCCCATGCTTGTGAAAATACTGTTGTTATTCACTCTATCAAAGTCGCTCGTAATTTTATAAAACCCGATCAGTCATCCATCAGAATGTACCGTTCCACGGAAAATAGTCCAACCTAAACTGTCTTCCCCTCCAAACATGGTAACATGTTGTCAATGTTTTCTGCAGCCTTTCATGTCACAATCACCGTTTCGGCAATTCATATGGAAGTGTCAGCTAATTGTTATTTCATTGTGGCATTATGGAACGCCATTCTATTTGTCGTAGCACTTTTCAAAGCACAGTTACGTTACGCTGCCTGGTTGCATTCGGTCGAGCCTGAGTAGTTGGACTGTCGAAACACCTGCCTCTGAAAACGAGCGGTATTCGTTTTATATTAGTTATTCCTTTCAGTCAAAGTGTTGGCTTGGTTTTCCTTTTGAGACTGTAGGATAACGGCCCTGATTGGCCTAGCGCTTGCCCTCTAAACGCTGTTCACATTAAAGTCTGTGAACTATCGATCCGCTTCAGTGGCTCTCTCCCTCTTTCTCAGTACTTGTGCAATATCCGATCTTAGTGTCTGCAGTTCTCAAACACACAAATATGGACTAAGCAGAGAGATACAGTAGATCTTGACACTGAAACATATTGGTCAGTTAGGGGAAAAGCTACAGGCAATTGAATCTGTTCTGAGTAAAGTTCCGGAAGTAATGAGGAAAATAATATTGTGCTAACAAGCTCAGTCTCATCTGGAGGAACAGGTATCTTCCTTCGCCGCAACTGTTCAACAGTTCACCGCAGACAATTCGAGTCGGGTGTCTGCGATTTTCTCTCGCACAGCCGCCGTCCCCGACCATACTGAGGACAGCCAGGTTTACTTGACAGCTATTAACGATCTCAGTAGCAGAAGTCAGCAGCCTCCGGCCGCTCAGTCCCACTCCCAGCATCTCGCAGGAGCTCCTGCTCCAACAATTTCTGTTATTAATGCTCCCGCTTCCGCTCCCGGACCAGAATCAAGGGTCTGCTTTCATATCCCCACAGATTCCCGCATCCGTACAAGAACCAAGTACTCCACCAACATGACGTACATGTCCAGTCTCCTAGGTGGACTTGTACTCAGTATGTTCAAGGCTTTACGGGAGCAAGGATATCCCGCAGCCCAATGGTTTGGACATTTCGTTGCAGAATTTAGGAGGGTTTTGGACCTTCCAGAATTGGGCAGGAGGCTGTCCACCGACTCTTGGACATGCGCATGGGCAGACTGACGATGACAGCAAATGCTGTCAAGTTCCACACTCCCAGTAGAGAAAAGTTGGAATGACTGATTTTTCAGCACTGCCTTCTAGCGTGGACTGAACGCAAGGATCTAGCATGATATCACGGTTTGGAACGAGCAGGATAGCCCAGATGACCTAAATAATCTGGCTATTCGAGTTGACGACCCGGTAAGTGAGTGACGGAGGGAAAGCATGTTTCAAGGTTCCTACGCGCCGTCTGATCACTGGCTTTCCTTGCCCTCACCCCGTCTCTCACCATCGAGTACCAAGTAGTCGGGAGAGCCCATGCATGTAGGGCGCATGCGCATGTCTCAAGAGGAACGAGAAGATCAGGTTCCTGCCTCTCTTGTAGCGATACAGAATATTTCCAGGCGGTTTGTCACAAGCGTCCATTAAAATAGCATAACAGTCAGCAGGGAGTCCTGACGGATCGGATCTCTGTTCAGTCAACTTCCCCTCTGTGTGTATTTCCCCGCAGCTTCCTTGTCGTAGAGGTCTCGGGCAATGATTAGAGGGCGTTTATCAACTCCGATGCAGCTGGCAATATCATGAACATCTCCAGCTCAAAGATGGGAAGCTCCGACTCAGAATTCAGAGTGAAGATCAACGACAAGACATTGCACGGTTGACTTCTAGTCAACGGACAGATCTATCTTTTCACCCGAACCCTCCGACTGCTGCTTGAAGTTAGTGAAGAAGTCTCCAATCTGTTTGATACGCCTAAACTGGTACTGGTACTTGCTCTACCTTGGTTATCCCGAAAGAAACCAGGAATCGATTATGCTTTGACAGCACTCCAAGATTCGGAAAGGTCATGCCTGTCTATTAGTCTGGGTTCAGCACAAGCTACGTTCCATGAAATCCCTCGTGTGTCAGCTGAGGATGTGGACCTCTCTGCGATTTCCAATTAATATGCAGATCTTCCTGAGGTCCTCAGTGAAAGGAAAGCCATTTCCCTGCCCCCAGAAAGCAATACGACTATGCCATTGTCATGGTCCGGTCCGTGAACTCCGCGTTCCTGTTCACGGTCTGTTCCGTGAACTCCTGATTCTCATAATGGGGCTGGAATATAAGTGTCTCTGGGTTCGAGTATGGTTGCTGGTTCGTCTCGTCTGTATCCTGTCCTCGCCGCTGTGGGGTAAGTCAGGCCGTTATTGCCGATACCCTAGATGGGTTCTGACCCTTCCTGTCTTTGCCTCCGTGGGATAAGTCAAGCCGTCCTTGCCGTTACCCTACGGTGGGTTCTGTCCCTTCCTGTCCTTGCTTCTGTTCGGTACGTCATGCCGTCTTTGCCGTTATCCTGAGGCTGGACTGTTCCCTTCCTTCCCTCTGAAGCCTGGTCTGAAGTCCTGCCTGCAACGTACGTCTGTAGCCCTACCTGCTACCCACGCTACATCTGCTATTTTACCTCTCTCGACCTGGCCACAGAGGAGTAATAAAAGGTGCCTTTGACCATGGGTTTTACCTGTCCCTCAAACTCGCCGACAAGCGCTGGCGTATTTTGTTGTGATCAGGAAAGAAGGCAAGCTCCGTCACTGCATCAATTATCGGCGCTGAATAACATGACTGAAGAACATTTACCCTTTTCGTCTGCTGGTGTCTGCGTTCGAACATTTCCAGGGGGCCACAATAATTTCCAACATTGATCTGCGTAATGCTTGCAATCTGTTTCGCGTGAGAGAAGGGGATGACTGGAAGACAGATTTTAACACCTCTAATGGCCACTGTGAGTACCTGGCGATGACCGTTGGTCTGGATAATCACCCCACTGTGTTCTAGGCCTTAGATCACAATATGCACATCGACATGTTGATTGACATCCTTACTTATTCTCGCTCTGATTAGGAACCCGTCTAGTATGTCCGGAGGGTTCTCAGACCGCTCAAGAAAAACCTGTACGCCAAATCCGAAAATAAAACATGAGTTACATGCAGACCAGTTGCCATTTTTGGGCTATATACTTACCCGTTCCAGTGTTCAAATGGACCCTGTTAAAGTTCAGGGAGTTACAGAATGGACCAAACCATTGACAGTCGGCATTTACGGCTCTTCATTGGGTTTACGACTTTTAATCACCGCTTCATCCCGAATTTCGGCTTTGGCGCCGCCCCCGAAAATGCGCCAGCCCGGAATACCTCGGCAGGATTCCAAAGGACAGGCGGTGCCGATCAAGCATTTTCAGAGTTAAGGGGACGTTTCGGCACTGCTCCAATCCTGCAACACACAGCCCAATCACAACCATTTGTAGTCGAGGCTAATGCACCAGATGTCGGCACTGGGGCTGCACTCTCTCAGTGCTCTTCTGTGGATAACCCTTGTGCCTTTCTTTCCCGTCGGTTGACTCAAGCCGAAATAAACGACGATGTTGGAAACCGGTGCTTCGGTTTATCTTTACATAATATAACAACTTCTCTGTTTAGTTTTAATAGAACACTCATGCGACACAAACACACACACACACACACACACACACACACACACACACAGAGACACAGACACAGACACACACACACACACACACACACACACACACACACACACACACACACACGCACGCGCACGCACACACACACACACAATGACGCACGCACATAGTCTCCTTCACTCCCTTCAGCACTTCAGCATCGTGGAGAACTCTCCGGCCAAAAGGAACTATGACGTTGGGAGCCGGGTGTTATTGGCTGTCAAAGATGAATTGTGACAGTGGGCTGAAGGGGTTGACTATTCTTTCCTGGTCTGGGCAGATCAGAAGAACCCCTCCTACATGCAGGATGCGTAAGAGACTCAACTCTCGTCGAGTCCGGAGAGATTGCTTCTTCAGACGGTTTAATTTCATCCTCACCTATCTCCCCGGCTGCAAGAATTCCATGGTAGACGCTCTTTCCCCGTAGTTGATGGATCTGTGGAGAATGCCGATCCAGAGCTTATTCTTCTTCTCCCGTGTATTGCTGCTCAAGTGATCTGGGGAAGATAGGCGGAGGTGAGGGCCGCTCAACAGTCGGACCCATCTCGGCTGGGGCTTCCTAACCTTCGGTTTGTTGCTCCTGCAGTACCATCCTAAGCGTTCGAATAGAGCCACTCCTTCCGTCTGGGTCGGCGTCCCGAAAATCAACAGATCCAGGAATTTATAAAGAGGCGATTTTGATGGCCATATAAGTGCCAGGATGTCCACTACTTTGTGTCTGCCTGTCCCACCTGTGTTCGGAACAAGACGTCACGCCAGCGTCCTGCAGGTCGGCTATGTCTACTGCTTATGCCCATTCGCCTCTGCTCCCACCTGTCAGTAGCTTTCATCATAGGGCTGCCCTCGTCTAATGGAAATACCACAATTTTTGTGTCTGTAGATCGATTTTCCTAGGCTGTCCACTCCATTGCCCCCCCCCCCCCCCCCAAGCTCCCGTTGGCTCGTGATATTCCACACTTGGTTCGACAAGTATTCAGGCTCTACAGCTTCTCTGAAGACACAATGGCTGATTGTCTACCATATTCTGGTCGCATGGATCTTTTTTCCAAGTCTACCTACTTCATTTCCCTCCCTAAGCACCCATCTGCTCGTGAGAATGCCGCACTCATAACATAGTGTCTAATCATGGACCACAGTCGACTTCCCGTTTTATTGAGGTCTACCAGCATCAATGAAGATTTATGCAGATCCGCGCCTACTGAGGGGTGTACTCTCAGAACCACGGGTTCGGCAGCGAAGTTGATTCGGCAATTAGCTTGGTGATTATGAAAGTGTCAGCTTCATTATAATTCATTTGTAATTAACTCCATTCTTTTCGTCATATCACTTTTCGGGACTTGAGGAAATCACAGCAACGTTACGCTGCCTGCTTGCATTGGCCCTTGTCTGAGGAATTTGGCTGTCGAGTCAGCCTACTCTCCAAAGTACTGCAACCTTAGCAAAATCTTGCATTGCCATAACATGGTCTTACATCAAATACACAATATCTTGACAGATAAAGGTAAATATGTTTCGTCCTTTACCAGCCTGCCTCGCAATATCACCACTTGCAAGGACATGTGTTCTCTACCTGCATCCCCGTGTCTCTGTTTGCAACACTCCCCAGGACACTGACATTCATTGTGGTAGTCCTGCTTTGATTTGTCTTAACAAAGTTCCATGTAATTCAATTAATTCAAGTATTATATTAATTTACGAAACGTGGCATGAAACTGAATAATTTCTCTGTTAGGGAATAGTAGAAACTTCATGGGACACACACGCACACACACACACACACACACACACACACACACACACACACACACACACACACACACACACACACACACACACACACACACACACACACACACACACACACACACACACTTTCCTTCACTCCCTTCACCACTTCACCATCCATACTGTGACTTAAACTTTCCTCTCCCTTGTTGCCCAATTCTTATCCTATTACATACCGTTCCCCTGGGAATTAAATGCTCTTGATCCAGATGGTGTGAGAATTGATGATTCTGTACCGTCCACCCGATGGTAGCTGCGAGATGATGGCATGGACCTGGTGGTGGGGTATTTGATTATATATATTGTGCTTATACAGAATGCATTTTAATTCATCCAGTTTCTCTTCAATGTATTCATCAGATGGAATCGTCAGAGACCTATGGGAAAAGCTCAGGTCGTCACAAAAAAAGCCTCCCTCCATTGATTACATCCAAATGCCCTGCTGTTCCACGAAGCAGTCAAAATAACTATCTTCCAACCTGGCTATTCTCCCACCTCTTTACTGCTGTTTTCTGGAGAATAAAAAAAGGTGAGAGCACGTACCATCGGACTCAAGGTTAGATCTGGTTCAACGTAGTCAAATTGAACTGTCTCGGCTCAGCAAATTTGTCGTCATGGATGACGTGTGTTGAAGGGTCCCTTTTCTTGCTGTATAGCTCCATGAAATAACCTCTTGCTCAATGTCAACTAAACTAAAGAACTGAATGTTGGTTTCAGCAAAGGGAAAGGGAGGGAACATGAACCAGTCTACATTAATGCACAGATCATGGAGAGGCAGCAGCATGAAATTCTTTTGCGACCTGTTGGATGAGCTGTTCTGGATCCCGCATATAAACGTAATACGAAAGCGAGTGCCCTAGTATCTTTACGATCGTCGGGGGTTCGTATTGTTATCAAACTCCTCAACTGACGTTTACAGAAATACTGTTGAAAGTATCCTGAGTAATTGCTATTGCCTTGTACGGTAATTGCCATGCTTTCTGAATGTAAGAATCTGCAGTACACTGGAAATTTTGCCCAATGTACATGGATTTAACTCTCAGAGCCATTAGTGGTGTTTACACGAGATCCTGTCGCAGGAAGGTAATATATATCATGAAAGATTCCCTCTCCGGGCCATGCCATCTCTTGGGGGCTACCATCGGGCAGGTGTCTAAAGTTGCCTAGGTTTAAGAACAGTTATGTTTATTGAACCAGTCTGCAAAATCCGAATGGCGATAATTTAGAAACGCAATGAACAATTTAAGCACATCGGTAAAATGGGCTTTAATTTCATCTTATTATCTACGGTGGTAACAATTCTTTATTATTTCTATTTGTCGTATGCAAGCTACTTCACTGATGCCCTGTGATTACGATGATGTTACAGGGAAGAGTTTTGTCGCACTTGTGCATACATATACTTGTGCAAATGAGGATTATCTTAACGTTGACTTTGTGTTTGAGCAGCTGATATGAGAAAACTGAAAACAACAAATTCTTGCAAGCAAAAACGAATCCCACTCTTCCCGAACGGTCTCGGCCCAAAACCTCGACTGTACGTTTTTCCATAGATAGAGTCTGGCCTGCTGAGTTGCGCCAGCATTTTGTGTGTGTTGCTTGGAATCCCAACAACTGCAGATTTTCATTTGTTTATAAACAAAACTTATTTTAGTAATTTATTAATGAGATTCAGTGGATATTTCAGCCCCAGCTTTATCTCGTCTCTGATCTTACTCTGTGTCCCTGCATAAACAAATGGATTCACGCAGGAACACAGGAACTGAAGCGCGTATCCACTTTCTTCCAGAGCAAAATTCGATTCACTAAAGTTGGAACCTGAAAAGAAAGAGATGCCGAAAATGCGAACGTTGAGGAAATTTACCAATACTAGCAGCCACAAAAGGATGAAGATACCCGAGATACTTAGGAGCAGGACGATGGACTTCCTGCGGCTCTCTGTCTCCGGGTCGTTCTGTCTCTCACTGTTCCCGCTGCTCTGGAGTCTTCTGCGAATTCTAATTGCCCTCAAAATGTTTCTAATGGTAAGCAGGTTGAGCAGTAAAATGAGAAAGAATGGCAGAAAAGGGGTCAAAATGATAGCCATCAAGTCAAATGTTAACCAACCGGCTGAGGTATAATATGCTGATTTAATTATGCATTTTGTGGGTTCGAATTCACGTGCAGGTTCATATATAAAACCCATAAATGTATTTTTTAAGCAGCTCAGGGCAGTCACTGTTCCCATCGTCACAATTGCCGTTCGTTCGGTGCAGTATTTCATTTTCAATTTTTGGCAGCAGATAGCGACATAGCGATCAAACGTGAACATCACCGTCACCCAGGCGGAGCAGTCTCGTACTCCGTACGCTACGGCGACATTCACAATGCACCCCGGGATGATGGTCAATGCATTAGCCTGATAAATCATGGGAACAATCCGGAGTAATATCACGGACGTGATGATAACTAGGAAATCTGTCACCGCCATTGACAGCAGGTAGACTGTGATGCATCTGGAGAGACCACAACGTCTGCGGAACATTACTCTAATCACGGCCAAGTTGGCTGCAATAGTGGGGGAGAGAAAAGCAAATATCAGTGACTGTGAGTGGTATGAGTGAGAAGATGCATGTGCCTGTGTGTTCGGATTGTAGGCGTGTGTGTGTGTGTTTTGAATACATGATGTTGGAGTGTGAGATTCCTGTGTGGGAATACAGCAGTTTTGTACATAGAACAGGATAACAAAGGAACAAGCCGTTTGGCCAAGAAGATTATGTCGAAACAAATAAATTAATAAAACATTGGCCGTCTAAATCTGCACGATATCCATACCTCCCTCCTCCAATTTTCTTCATGTTTATTTGCCTTGCTAACGTCTGTTGAATTTCCCCAGTGTATTTGTCTCTAGCACCAACATGTAGTTGGGTTAATATATGTACCTGTTAGAGTGGTGTGATAATGGCATGATCATTTATTTTTGTAATGTGAAATGCGGTGGATGTGTGTTCTGAGGATGTTTGGCGTGAATGTTACACACTCTGATCGTTGTCAGCGTCTGTGTGTGCGTGTGTGTGTGTGTGTGTGAGAGAGAGAGAATTGTTTGTGGACGTCTGTTTGCTGTTTGCCTTTTGCGTGCCTGATATGTCTGTCAAAGGAATAAAAGATTGAAATTCACAGTAAACCTTATGCTGAAGGTATTCAATGCGACGTCCATTACTTTGACCCTTGAAACTGAATTGAAGAGTGTTACCTAGTAAAGAAATTTATCTTGTGATGAACTACGTTGCGATGTGGCAATATACTCAAAGCTGCATTTTACCAGAGAGTATATCTCTGTGGAACAGATCCAGAGCAAGAACGATATCTGCCAATATAAAATTTTAACCGAGTTAATACCCTTGTACAACACTTTTGTTACCAGTTTGAATGGGGGAGATTTTCCAGAACTTCAAGGAAAGGCGCTGAGGCACAGTCGTCACAGGACTGAATGTAAACAAACTTCTCCGCAATTACACGGTTTAACATAAATCCCTGCTTAAACATGGAATCAATGTTTCAATTTTGCTGCTAACTCTGTGGCCAAGGATGATTGGAAAATAATCAAGGGTATATCCACAATATCTGCCTTTGTTTCTATTGAAAATCTCCAATCTGTATGGCTCCCAGTTTGGTATGGCAACTGGTCTGAAAAATACCAAGTTAATACAAAATTTCCACTCCCTTCCATTAATTCCGTCTGCTTCCTGCTGCTCAAGAGAGAAGCCCTCATACTATTTGTATCTTCACTGCGCTACCTATAATAGTTCATTCTGCATTCTTCACTCTCCCCCTTTTTGCTGCCTCGAAACACTTATGCATGATATGGTATGACTGTATAACACGCAATAAAAACTATTCACTCTATCTTGTTACAGGTGAAAATGGTAAACCAATACTAATATTTTATACAAATCAACAATTTTTTTCATTTGCAATAGTGTCTCATTTGTTAAGAATCGTCAGGAACTGGAAATGCCTGCATTTCAGACTTCAATGGCCATGCTACTTAATAGGGATAATTCTACACATTTCTCAATTGCCAACATGATCTGTGGACTTCGATATCCTGCGATACCTTTAACTATTCTGAGAAGTTCTGCATCTATCTTCCTCTCAGGTAGTGAGTTCCAGGTTCAAACCGAACTCTATCTGAAAGTGATATTCTTCCGATCCATTGCAAATTCCTCATCCTTAAATCTAAACTTTCACTCTTTTCAACTTCCTGTTGCACAGGAAAGGTGTCGGCAGCTTCTGCTTCCGGAGAAAGAACAATTGATTGAACTCCAGCTCAGAAAATACAGCCAATCACAAATAAAGCATGCCAGCATTTCCATTGTCTTAGGAGCTGGAGATTTGGCGTGACTCCAAATTTCTATAGGTATATTGTGGAGAGGACTCCAGTTGAAGGCATCACGTCAGCTGTCAGATTACCCTCTCGGCATGATGCTGAAACAAGTTCTTCTCCTTGTTACCAGCTCTGTATGCAGTCCATGAACACGGCCACATTATTTCACTTCTTGCGCTGTTTAAACATTTTTGCAGTTGACAGAAAACTAAAATACCGGTAAAGGCAGCGGGGTATCCAACATTTCACAATATTTTTCAGATAGATAATGACACAGAAACTTTACCTGGAATGCCGATGGTTGCAATGATGGAATAATAAATGATCAACCACAAGCTACGTGAAACACCGTGCATTATTGTTGAAGTTTTCGGCATGTAGTACAACAGTCTGAATTCACATACTGCTATATTTATGCCTGATAGCCGTCACCAGGGAGCATACTCGGATAGTATTATTGTTTTTGTAAGCTAATTGCATTAATTCTGAATAACCAACTTCAAGCAGCTGATTCAAAAAAAATAATGCTTTTTAATGAAGAATTGTGTGTAATGTGTGACCCTGCTGCCATTTCATCCAGCAAAAGTAACTACGGTCTTAAAACCATACGACTACAAAACCATATAATGGAGGAGCAGAATTAGGAATTTTGGCTTATCGTGCCTGCTCGCCATTTCTTCATGGCTGATCCCTTTCCCTCTCAGCTCCAATCTCCAGCCTTCTCTCCTTAACCCTTCATGTCCTGACTTAGAAAGTATCTGTGAACCTCCGCATTAAATATACCGAAAATATGTTGTCTACTTAATCGCCCGAACTACGAATTCCACATATTTACAACTCACCTCCGTTCCAAACGGATTTCCCTCTATTCCGAATGGTGTTCTTTGGTCGTAGACTACCCCAGCATGTAATACATTCTCTCTAAATCACCTCTACGGAGGCCTTTGAACATTCCATAGGTTTCAATGAGATCCCCCATCATTCTTCTGAATGCTAGTGAGTATAGGATCAGAGCGTCGTTTATTAATCCTCACCAATCAACTCGAAAACACATAATTAAATCTTGACTCCAACATCTACCCAACCATTAATGCCCGACTAACTGTTGTATAATTTGTTTATTTTTTCTGCCTCTCTCTCTTCTTGAGTACAGACGAATTTGCTCCGAAACCAGGGCAGAATCTATTGATTCTTGAAAGATCGTGAATAATGCCAACGCAAACTTTCAGCCACTTTCTTCAGAACTCTGCAGTGTGGTCGATCTGATCAAGGTGACATATCTAGCTTCAGGCCATTCCGCTTCTCCAGCACCTTCTCCCAAGTAATGACAATATTACTCGCTTCTGCAGCTTGACACACTCCAACTTCTGGCACACTGCTAGTGTTTTGCACAATGACGACAGTTGCAAAATACTTATTCGATTCATTGTAGTTTCCCTGTACCTTATTTCCAATTCTTTAGCATCATTTCCAGCGGTCTGATGTCAGCTGCTTCCTTTTCTTTACAATGTAAGATTATTAGCTACGTTACCGTCTTATTCCATCTTTCCCTTGCTTATGAATATTATTCTTAGTTGCTTTTGGTTGATTTTTAAAAGCTTCGCAATGCTCTAACTTCCCACTAATTTTATTGCACTACTCGCTCTTGAGCTTTTAGCTGGGCTTTGACTCCTCCTGTCAGCCACAAAAGCGTCGACCTGACTTTAGAACAATTCTTCTTCTTTGGGATATGTCTATCCGGTACCTTCCCAATTTCTCCCAGTATCCCCTGCCATCGCTACTCCGCCGCAATCCATGCTAGTTTCTCTTCCAAGCCAACTCCTCTCTCATACCTCTGAAATTCCCATTACTCCCTGCAATAGTGATGCATTTAACCTTAACTTCTCCTTCTCCTGAAATTGCAGTGAAAATTCAGTGTAAAACCCCAACACTAACCCTAACCCTAATTAGTCGGGGGGGGGGGGCGGTGTATGTTCAAGATTCTTCCAGGGTGGTGTTCAGTGCCACCCAAACGTGGGTTATCTGACCTGACTGACCGTCAGCAGTGCAGACATTTCCAGAAAGAAAGATTGAGGCACTGGAACACAAGAAGAACCATAGATCTGCAAGTTGTAAGCACCCATAGTCGCAACGCTTCTAAAATTCCGGAATGTCATCCGATATAAGCAACCAAGCAAACATCATTGAGGATGCATAAATTAGCAATCAGGGTAGCCTGCAGTTCTCCTTGACTCGAGACGCCGAACAAGATCATGCAATTGAACAGTTGGTAAGTCAAGTACCCCCTCTCAACTTTCTCTGCAAAAATACAGAAAATCAGGTCATGCAGCTGAAGTCATTTCGCCAAAATTCTTTTGTGAACTACAGCACTAGAGTCAGTGCCAGAGACCCGGTCACTCCAGGTCTCCCTGGCAGAACATTCCCCTGAACGTTGTTCAAAATGTTCTAAATATTATGGAGAGATTAGTGTATGCGAGTACTCTGCACTGGAGATAGTTGTACATAGGTACCCTGCACTGGCTGATAATTCCCTTCTTTTTCTTGACATTCACCCAGTTACTTACCTCCTCCAATCTTGTGGTGTCTGTTGCTCCTATCTATCACTTCCGCTCGTGTACATAATTGCGGGAGATGATTGGTGATGTGTATTTGTAGCCAGTGTAACGGGGCATGATGCTTCAGCCACTGGAAACTGAGCAGTCTCATTGGATGTAGTTTGAGACGTGTTCAAATGCAAATATAACAGCAGAACCAAATAACGTATTTTATCGCAAGATGACAAAAGTGTCCATCGTGCTATTAAACTATAGTAATGATGATGTGGCGGTTGGTTCAAGAACTAATTATTTTGAAGCGTAGCAACTGCCTTTGAACCTGGTGGCAGGTGAAATCAGGCTTGTCTACTACTGCTGCCTGGGAGCTGAAAGAAGATAGGATGGACCGTATGGTTATGTTCTCTGGTGATAGAGGATGCCTCCTTTTTTTCGTAATTCATTCAGCTATATTTTTAATGAACTTTGTTTTTTTCTTCACAGTTAGCTTTACTTCCAAGGGGGATCCCAGTTGATATTAATGGTCCTAGCATTGCACAGTCTGCTGTTTTACAATCCGGGCAATTCCATAGACTGAAAGATGCGCTGAACCAGTTGCATCTATAATCTCACTACCAGCTGTCAGCAGGAGGCTCGTTAAACAGCAGACCTTTCCTTCTGTTAACAGGTGTTCCAGGGTCAATTATCTTTCAATGTTTATGGGTTACTCAGCTCAAGCAAAACAAAAACATGCACTTCTTTTCAAATAATGCATTTTGCATCCTGATTTGTTGTTCGGCAGAATTTCGTAGATGTTCATTGGTCAAACAAACTGATGATATTGAATATTCCGGCGGGGATCTACTTGAGAGTCGAGAACACTGGAGGGAACTGCATTGCGATTCCTCGATCATTCATTGTAGCTGACATTGGTTGCAGATGTGTGTGATGCTTTTCCACTGAGTACATTGAAGATTGAGAATTGCTAACGTGTATGAGAGCATGGTTTTCGAAGGTTGTTATAACCGACGGCTAGGTTGTGGACGAGGGGTAATGGGGACACACTCCAACTACCTATTAAATGCACCCAATGACATATACTTCAAATATGATGCAATGAACGAGGCGAACCCATACGCAGGACACAGTCACAGAGATTGAGTTAGGATGCTGACGCGGGCGTGAGCGTTGAACAGCAAACAGGAGGGATCTTGACACGAAGAGACGGAGTTTCACAGGTAAACCTCTGAATCGGAGTAGAACTTAGAAAACTTATCTTGACACGGCGCCTTGAAACAGAGAGACCGAGTTTCACAGGTAAATCTCGGTACTGGAGCAGAACTTAGAACACACGATTCTAAGCTACCGGGAAACGATCTGGCAACCAGTGGTTGTAAAGCCGATGTTCTTATGCTGCAGGTCTTGATGAAAACCAGATGTGCCGTCATCAAAGAGAATTAGGAGCAAATGGGGAGTTAACGGTTGGGACCGTGACTATAAGCCCCCCACCACCCAAAGGGAGCCTCCAGGTGAACGTCCAGGTTTGTCCGGATTGTCTTGATAGAAATCGTGGATGAGGGAAGAGTACGGTATGTGGAGCATGGACTCCGGAAGCGTTCCTTTGGGTCGTATCCCTCCCAATCGAACAGTTACTGGAGGCCCCTGCCTCGGCGGCGCACATCCAGTATTTGCCGGATGGTGTACGCTAGGTATTCGTCAATTATCCGGGCGGGTGGAAAGGGTTCGGCAGGAGGCACAAAGGGCTGACAGACTCAGGTTTCAATTGGGAGATGTGGAATGTGGAAAGAATATGCACACATTTGGGCAGTCTGAGTTTCACCGCCGAGGTGTTGATTATACTCTCAATTTCAAATGGTCCCAAATAGCGAGGGGCCAGTTTTTTGGTTCATTATTCAGGAGGATGTCTTTTGACGAGAGCCTAACTTTCTACCCAGGCCGATAACTGTGTGCAGGAGTTCAATGGCAATCGGCACCACTCTGGTTGCGGTCGGCTGTCGGGACCAGGGGCGCACGTGCATTCTTCCAGTTCTTGCGGCACCGGCAGAGATGGGCCTGAACTGAAGGCACAGCAATGTCGTCTTCCTGTGCAGGAAACAGAGGGGGTTGATAACCGAGGGAGCATTCGAAGAGAGACATACCGGTGGCGGCTCTCACCAAAGAGTTGTGGGCATACTCTACCCACGCGAGAATGTGTGCTCCAGGATGACGGGTTGTTGGCCGTTATACAGCGTAGTGTTGCTTCCAAATCCTGGTTTTCTCGTTCTGCTTTACCGTTAGTCTGCGGATGGAAGCCGGAAGACAGATTTACTGAGCCTCCAATGGCTTGATTAAAAAGATTTCCAGACTGAAGAGATAAGTTGGGGGCCCCGGTCAGAAATAATGTCAGAGGGAATTCCATGTAGGCGGAAGACGTGATGGACAAGGAGGTCAGCTGTTTCATGGGCTGTAGGGAGTTTGGAAAGGGCTATGAAGTGCACGGCTTTGGAGAAACGGTCCATCATGGTGAGTACAGCAGTGTTCCCATGTGAAGGGGGCAGTCCAGTAACGGAATCCAGCGCAAAATGCGACCAAAGGCGGCTAGGAACAGGTAGGGGACGAAGCAACCCAGCAGGTGGTCGGTGGGAGTCTTTTCCGCCGGCACATACAGGACAGGCAGAGGCGAAGGAGCGATTGTCAGCATCCATGGTGGGCCAGCAGAAGCTTCTCTTAGGAAGGAACAGAGTTCGATTAACTCCGGGATGGCAGGCGTAACGAGAATTATGCCCCCACTGGAGAACAGGAGAACAAAAATAATCTGGCACAAAGAGGTGAATGGGGAAGGGGCCATAGCCTGCGTCAGGTTGAGTCCGTTGGGCCTCTTTGACTATGGATTCCATCTCCCATGTGAGGGCAGCCACCGCACAATATGCTGGAAGGATGGTCTGAACCTGATGGTTGGGAAGGCCCTCCACCGAGACATATCGACGAGAGAGAGCGTCGGGCTTCCCGATCTCAGAAACAGGACGATAGGTGTGCGTGAATCCAAAACCGCCAAAAAATAATGCTCTACGGACTTGGCGGGAATTCAGGCGTTTGGCGAATTTCATTCAGCTCCAGTTCCCAAACTCGGGGTGACAGGAGCTACAGTTGTTTGCACCTTTTGAAGATGTAGTCATCAGAGACCATAGTGCTGTTCCTGACTTCCCACATCCTACAATCGGAGCACTGGACTGCCCTATCTACTGCCTCCATTACTAACTCCGAAGTTAATTAAATTAATTAAAGAATCTTATCCGGCCTTACCTCACTGGGAGCAGGCTTGTCCTCCGCTGGTTCTCGCCGAAACCGCTCGAGCCAAAGCTTCAAAGCTCATTCCTTCACTAGCCCACTCACTCACTGGCCGATGTCCACTCTTCTTTTTTTTCTTGACCAAAGCGTCAATCTTTCGCTTTGGCCAAGAATCCCTAAATTTCCCCAATTTACATTCATACTGGTAGGACCATGCCCCTGCTGGACTCATGATATCACACTCGTATACTTCTCCAACTTTTTATTTAATCATTCCCTTCAAATAGGCTCACGCAATCGACTTCTGCCTACAAAAGTAGCTTTGATCCATTGTAACAACTAACCAGAGGACATGTCCTAATTCGTTTCAGCACAATCTTGAAACTAACTGAATTATTGTCTAGCGTCAAAGAGCTCCCTTCCTTCCACCTCCTTAACTGTCCTGCCTCCATCCCCCCAAGAGTACTGCACCTTCCCAATTATTGTTCTTTATATATTGACTCAGGTAGCTTTCCTGGACTAATTCTACAAATTCTACCTCGCGCAGCCCCTTAATATTCTAGGCAGTGCATTCGATACCGGGGAAACTTAAACCTTTAACTAATACAACTCTATTCTTCTTGCTATTGTGGGTAACGTCTCAATACACCTGCTGTTCAATATCTCCCTGATGACTGCGAATATCTATAATGCACCCCAGTTATATCGAACTTTCTTGTTTCTGTTTTTCCCATATGGATCGCCCAGGAATATAATCACTATATACTGTTTTCACGTCCACCCTTATCATAAAGGCAACAACCCCTCCTCGCTACTTTTACAGTTCGTCCAGCAGTATTTGTATCGTGGAATATTTTCCTATCATCCTGTCGTTCTGTCTGCTATAATTCTGTTATGGCTACAGCATCACAGTCCCCAAACCTAATCCATGCTCTTATTTCATTCGAGCTACCTGCTAAACCTTGAACACTGCAATCCATGCAGTTTAACTGGATATTGATTTCCCCATACTATCTTTAATCCTAATGTTGTTCTCCCATCTTCAGTGTTCCTACACCCCCAGCCGATCTAGTTGAAAACCTCTTCTGCGGTTTCAGCAAATTTCTACCAAGGATATTGGTTCCTCTCTGGTTCAAGTAACTAATGCCTCCTGGGGAGGTTCGCCGAAGAACATAAATCATATCCGCTGCACAAGAGCCTCAGCCACAAAATAAGCCAGAAAGCGTTACAGACATTTGTATTCTAGGTGAATAGCTGAGAAGCATCACGGAAATGGGATTGGAATGATGAATGAAACAGGCGAGGATTTCGGAATTATGCAAAATTGTCTCTATTAAGTTAATTAATTTCGAACAATATTGATTGCAACCTCTTGAATTCATACAGACAACGGTACCACCCTTTTTGGTTCCTCTGAATCAAGAACGACTTTCTACCATTTGAGGTTGAGGTAACTCTTTGGCCAAATTTGGTGTTGTCATCATTCAAGCTTCAATGTGGATAATTCCGCTCCCTATCCCCATTTCCACCAGTTGGTGTACAGCCTCCTGTACTGCCTCGAAGGCGCCACACTTAGCTCAGAGGAACAGCGCCTCGTATACCGTTTGCTTAGCCTCTGACCTGACGGCATCAAAACAGATTTCTCCATCTTCCGATAATTGCTTCCTCTTCCTCTTCTGTCTACTTCCATTTTCTACTCTAGCTCCTCCTTCATCTCTTGTCTTCTCATTTCCGTTCCCCCATAGTCCTCTTTCCTCTCCATATTCCTTCTCTTACAGCCTTTTGCCTTTTATACTTACCACCACTCAGCTTCTCTTTTCATCCATTCTCCCACCCCACCTACATTCCTCCTTAACTGGCTTTATCTATCACCTTCTAGCCTGTACTCTTTCCCCTCTTCCATCTACTTATTCTTGTGCGTCGCCCTTTCCTTTCCGGGACTGATGAAGACTATCAGCCCGAAATATTGACTCTATTCCTCTTCTTAAATGATGCCTGACATACTGAATTACTGCAGTTTTTTTTTGTGTGTAACGCTGGATTTCCAGCATATATAGAATATGTTTTTTTTGTCAATGTGGATGCTGCCCTTCCCTGAGTTTCTGTTACATTTTTTAAAATAATGTGATATTTTTAAAACTTTGTTCATAAAGATGGAACCATTCAGCACACGACAGGCCACGCGCCCCATCCGGTTCAGTCAAAGGAAGATGTCCAACTTAAGTTAATCTCATCTGTCTCATATCCCCCTGAAAACAGAACATTAACCTTATGTTGCCTCCAGTGGTGGGGGCAATTGTGGCCTCAATTGTTTTCTGTATGATGGAGTCAGGAAACAATTCCTAATCTCCCAGTGTTCTGAAAAAGCAAATACCATAGAAAGTGCTAATTCGGTAATTTTCATTTAAATTTCTCCGACACAAGTTTTTACAACATTATCTCCACTGATTTCTGGTGTCTGCAGTTTCTTTATTTTCTTTCTCGTTTATCTTTATTTAGGCTGCTGCTGATTGCGCCCCAAACATTATGTTCAAGGAACGCGCCTCACTGGCGTTCAGTGAACTTACTTCTTCAAGGTCACATTCCTCAGTCCGATTAAACAAGAAGTTAATGAGGAGACACAAGAATCTGAAGAATATCACCAAAAAGTTGGAAGCTATCTATGGGTCGAACGGCATCCATGAAGGGCAATGGGCAATTGACGGGGGACCATGAAGATTACTTTATCCTAGTTTTCTGCTTCCGCTTTGTTTAGGATTTGTCCAACGGAGCATTTGGAATTTTTTCCTGTCCTTTTTTGATTACCTTTCAAAATGTTTCCAATTACTAATACTTCATGCTATTTCCTTACTAGTATACTCATGCCGTTAAGGCCAACCCTGCATAACTGTTCGTTTCCTTTGGTCTGTCTTCCAGGTTTTCTGTAATATTAGTAAATACCCCCGGATGTGAAAATTTGTTTCATGTGTCAAACCCTCAGTAACATTCAGAAGTCCACCGTTTCTTTGTACTGCTATTTCATCAAATATATTGCAGTGGGTGGGAGCCGGGGCAAGGGCGTCAGAGTGGGTCGGCAGGCAGAGCAGTTAGCTCACATCACAGAAGGCACAGGTTCAGTTATGACCTTCTGGTCCGTCTGTGTGCAGTCTGCATATTTCGCTGTGTTCCCATAGCTCTCCTCTCACATGTCAAAAGCTTATAGTTGTTAGGTTAGTGGGCCACTTTAAATTGCCCTTACGGTATAGGTGAGTGTTTGAACCCGGGGGAGTGAGGGGATTCCGAGGAGAATAAAGTAGTTATAAGTGTGTATGGGTATTTCATGGTCAGCTTGGAGTTAGAGGGACAAAACGCCTGTTTCCATACTGTATGATTTGCAAAATGTGTTTCGGTTGCAACATTAACTGATTACAAGTAATATATATATATATTATTTCAGTAGTTTATTAATGAGGGTCCATGGATATTTCAGCCCCAGCTTTATTTCGTCTCTAATCTTACTCTGTGTCCCTGCATAAATAAATGGGTTCATGCAGGAGCTCAGGAACTGAAGTGCGTATCCGCTTTCTTCCAGAGGAAAATTTGATTCGCTAAAATTGTTACCCGAAAAATAGGAGATGCCAGATATGCGAACATAGAAGAATGTTACCAGTACCAACAGCCAAAACAGAATGAAGATCCCTGATATACTTAGTAGCAGGACGATGGACTTCCTGCGGCTGTCCGTCTCCTGGTCGCTCTGTCTTTCACTGTTTCCGCCGCCCTGGAGACTCCGACGGATTTTAATGGCCCTTAAAATGTTTCTAATGGTTAAGAAATTAAGCAGCAAAATTAGAACGAAAGGAACACAAGGAGTTAAAATGCTATCAATCCAGTCAAATGCTATCCAGCCATTTGACGTATAATAAGATGCCTTCAGTTTGCATAGCTTGCGTTCGTTCTTATGTGGAACTTCCAATGTAAAAGCGAAAAACGCATTTTTGAAGCAGCTGACGAGAGTAACTATTCCGATCACCACAACTGCCGTTCGCTCCGTGCAATATTTCGCTTTCAATTTTTGGCAGCAAATAGCCACAAAGCGATCAAAGGTGAACATGACGGTCACCCAGACGGAACAGTCTCTGACTGAGTAAGCTACCACGGTATTCACATTGCAGGCTGGGGAAAATAGGAGGAAATTGGATGGCACAGTCATTAGAACAATCCGGTTAAATATCACGGCCGCGATAAGGACCAGGAGATCCGTCACCGCCATGGACAGCAGGTAGACTGTGATACATCTGGAGAGACCACAACGTCTGCGGTGCATTACCGCAATCACGGTCAAATTAGCTGCAGTAGATAAAAACAGAGGAAGTAAAACCAGTAATCTTTTGCTGTTGTTCCTCATCTGTTAAATTACACTGAAAATTCAGAATGAAAATCTTGCTTGTCTACGAGTTCACCCCATCCAGTTTTTTCTCCACTGGTACAATAATCTGGAAGTCCCCCATGGTGAGGACTTCCAGATAGATTTCGTGATTTTGGACAAGCGTTCCACTTTGGAACGCCGTTCGGAAGGCAATACGCACATTTGTATTCCACAACTAGGTGAATAGCTGAGAAGTATCGTGAAAATGGGATTGGAATGATGAATGAAGCTTTTTTCCCCACTGGAATGGAGACAGTGCATTAAATGGGCCATCATTGTAAACCGTCAGAAAGTAAAAAAAGCATAGGTCTCTACTGCAAAGCTGACTTCAGTCGGATATCCATTTCGATCTCCTATCTTCACTTAGCAACCAAATTCTGCAATACATTATGCTTTCTGTCCACATACACAACAATAAATAAAGGATATTCAAATGTACACGGACCACATTTTTTTTACTTCACTACGAATAGAATGCCAACATGAAACTCTATTACATCACGCAGTCATTTTGCCTCCAGTTATCTGAGCTCAAATCATATCCATTTGCATTCATCAATGGCTAATCTGTCACACCCTATTTGTCTATAAATGCACTTAAATTATTTTTCAAATGCGTGGACTCTGAAACATTAATCCTCAGTTCAATAAACACCCAACGCTTCCTGACTTACTGTATCCTCAATTCTTCTCTTATCTAAAATCCTCACATCTATTTTTAAACCGTTTAATACAAATTTAGTGTCAAATTTTATTTGAAGCTGTTGATAGAAATGCCTGAAAAAAAGGAATTGCCTCATTTATTGGGCATTTGCCGTCACGATAAGAGGAGGTGATATAATGTGCATCAAGTCTATTGAATACTAGAGGATATAAATAACCCTTGTTGTTAATTGTGATGAACCATAATTTGAAACACAAAAAAGTAATGAAATATTCAATTGATGCAGTACAATGAATGACCGAAAACAATTGAAAGATATTATGAAGAAGAGAAAAGTAGATTTTGTAATCAAATTAGCACACAGAAAATTCCGTAAGAACTCAGCCGTCCAGGCAGCATCTATCGTAGAAAAGTTAATAGTCGATGTTTCGGGCTGAAACCTTTGTAATATAGAAAGAATAACAGGTCATAAAAATGAACAACTAACAAACAATGATAAAAGCAAATACAGCGGTGATACAAAATTGCAGAACATTTTGCAGATCAATAAACAAGAGAAGCATTTTACCAGGAATGCCGACAACTGGAATGATGGAATAGCAAACAGCCAACCACAAGAGTTGTGGAACTCCATGCATGGCTTTTGGAAGTTTTAAGCGGACAATACCTTGCATTCACAGTCTCTTATATTTATTGCAGCCTTCAATCGCCAGAGAGCATATTAAGAAGGAATAATTGTTTATTTATGCTAATTACATGAACAAGGATGATGTCAATAATTGTTTCGATGAACAATTGCGCCATAATGTGTATTTCTGTTTCTATTTCTCACAAGAGAAGTAAGGCAGTGTTGTAAAGTTTATTGTTGCCTGCACAAGCTGATATATGCACAAGCCAACGTAAATCGCAACTGTGGTAGCCGTACAGTGACGTTGCAGCATATAGAAACATAGAAAACCTACTGCACAATACAGGCCCTTCGGCACGCAATGTTGTACCGATCATTTCCCCACCTTAGAAATTACTAGGCTTACCCATAGCCTTCTATTTTTCTAAGCTCCATGTACCTATCCAAAAGTCCCTTAAAAACCTAGCGTTTCCGCCTCCACCTCCATTGCTGACAGCCCATTCCACGCAATCACCACTGTCTGAGTAAAACGCTTACCCCTGACATCTCCTCTCTACCGACTCCCCAGCACCTTAAACTTGTGTCCTCTTTTTCTTTGTAATTTATTTTTTATTGATGTTCAGCATCAAACAAACATTTCAATAAGATGTATTTCGGACTGTTACGTACCCCATAACTCAAACCAGCAGAGAAAGAAATATCCGTTGGAGTCTGGTGGTACCAAAACTAAAGGTGTTTATTAGTAAACTACACAATACAGTATCAAAAATGCAAATATGCATATAAAACAAGTTAGCAGTAATAAACCCAAACGCGTAGGAACAATAATAAGCAATAATAAACAAGCTCTATCGGTGTCTAGGGGTAAATGAATTGTCATAGAAGAGTATAAAGTTCAGCTCAGTTCATGCGTGCTGAGCTAGTTATGGTTGTTGTGTTGTAATTGTTGGAGAGAGAGAGAGAGCGAAAGATTAGGCAGCTGCTGCAGGCAAACCTTCTGTTGCTTTCTTAATCCGTCGTGTCGTTGTGGACGTTCAGCTATGACCCCTGCGTCCTTCAGCTAGACCGTTCTTCTGTGGTGGACTTGTCACTCTGGCATGAGTGAACACAGAAAACAGTCCCCACCGGTCCTGCCGTCACACTGTGAGCTTTATTGACCGATCTCCTGATTCGGTCCCCGAAGTCCCTACATTTCATTTGGGTTCACAACACTCAGTCAGTGTCCACTGGTGTATCTGATGGGTGTCTCCCCAGACCAGTCTTTTATCCGTACTGACGGGGTCTCCGCAATCCATCAATTCTGAATGACTATGTCCATCAAATCAGGCCACTCCTGCTGTCTCCTTAGGAATGTTAACGAGCAAAGTAGTGTCCTTGTAGTGAAAGGTAAATAATCCAGGAAGAGTCAAAATACAATAAATCAACAGTCTCTCTCTGCCTCTTATCTGTACCAGATGTTCCTGTCTCAGTGCTTCATCTCTCTCTTTCATTAGCAGCATAGCAACAGTAATAGTTCGTAGTTCTCGGGTGGGGGGGATGGTTATCTCTGCACCCCATTTTCCATCAGGTCTGTTCATCACTCATAACAAGATATTGTATCTATCTATATATCTTATAATCATATATAACACAAATCTCCATATTTATCTGAGGTATACACTTACTGAAAAGAGCGGAAAGAAAAAAAAAGCAAAAGGAAAAAAACTATGTACAATAGGGAGTGATCTATTTTTTTACAACATATTCAGTGATTTGTGAGAATAAAATTAGGCCTATGAGGCATTATGTAGTTAAACCATTTTCCCCAGTATGAATCAAATTGTTTCAGCTTAGGATTAACAGATGGTGTTATCTTCTCCATTTTGTAAATGTCCATCGTAATTTCCATACATGCCTTTGAAGTTGGGCTCTCCTGTGATAACCATTTCCTAGTAAGAGTCTTTTTATCAGCCACCAACGATATATTCATTAAATATTTATCTCCTTTCAACCATTCTTGAGGTATATATCCAAAATATATAGTCTTACTCTCCAAGGGTATTTCACATTTAAAGATGTCTTGTAGGGCATTGTGTACCCCCTCCAATAGTTTTTGATAACAGGGCAGTCCGAAAAAATATGATAATAATTTGCATTTTGATTTCCACAATTTTTCCAGCAAACAGGGAAGTTACTTTCATAATGGGATTTCTGAGAGGGTGTAATAAAATACTTTATCAAGTTTTTCCATACAAACTCCCTCCATTTCTGTGAATTGGTACACTTCCATTGATATCCCCATATTGTTATCCATTCATCCTCAAATATAATTATCCCTCCTTCCTTCTCCCATTTTGTTTTAATGTATGAAGTCGAATGTGTTTTAAGATTTGACAACCCCTTATACATGCTTGAAATGTTTCTAATACCATTATCTGAATTATCTGTTTTTCTAAAGAGCTCTATCAAGCATGTATTTGCCTTGGTTACATTTTAAGCGTCTTGTTAACATATTTTCGCATCTGTAAATACCGATATAAATCTTGTTTTTTTCTAATAAGTGTTTCCCTTTAAGCATTTCAACACTGAACAGAGTTCCTTCTTTCATTATGTTGCAAAGAACGGTTATTCCTTTAGCTGTCCATTCCTTAAATCTAGCATCCAATTTATTTGGTGTAAAATCAGAGTCATATGCACACCATTTAAGAATTGCAATATCTCCCTCTAGATTATATTTTTTATAGTGGTTTTCCATATTTTAAGAGTCAATTTCATCCATGGGTTATCAATAGTATTTATGTAACCTTTGCAGGTTGTTATCAGCCAAAGTTACTTGTATGGGGATGGGAAGTTTCCGCTCCACAATTTTTTTCCATTGAGCGTCATATGATGTGTTGCACCAACATATCACAGCTCTCAACTGTGCTGCAAAATAATAATCTCTAAGAGAAGGCAAGTCCCATCCCCCTCTTTTGCTTTGCTAATTGCAAAGTTTTGAGACGAACTCTAGGTTTTTACCCTGCCAAATATACCTTGATAGCATCTTGTTCCATTCATTGAATTGATTTTGATTAATCTCTATTGGTAGTGTTTGAAAGAGATATAACAGTCTGGGCAGTATATTCATTTTAATAGACTCAATCCTTGAACTGAGACTGAAAAAATAATCAGACTCCATCTTGCCACATCTTCCTTAATTTTTTATATAGAGGCTGATAATTACATTCTGATAATTTCGCCAAATCTTTTGGCATAATGATGCCCAAGTATTTGTAAGACTCTGTGTGCCATGCCCAGGGGTATCGACTTTCAATTTCTCTTGGTGGGCTATAGTAATATGAAAGTAATTGGGTTTTATCTACATTGATCTTGTATCCTGATAATTGACCATATTGTTCAAAGGATTGCATCATATTAGGGAAAGAGTATGTTGGTTGCCCGAGATAGATCAAAATGTAATCCGCATAACAAGCCAATTTATGCTCTGTCCCTTTAATAGTAATTCCCCTGATATCTTCTTTTTGTCTGTTGTATTGAGCTAATGGTTTCAGATATAGCGCAAAGAGTAGTGGTGGCAATGCACAACCCTGTCTCGTGCCCCTTTTTAAGGTAAGACTATTTGATAAATATCCATTGATTTTAATCCTAGCAGTAGAATTGTAATATAGTGTCTGTATAGCTTTAATAACTGTGTCTTGGAAACAAAATCTATGTAAAACTCTGTAAAGAAAATTCCAGTTCACCGAATCAAATGCTTTTTCAGCGTCCACGCTTATCACTATTGTGTCAATTTCATTTTATTTGTATA
Organism: Hemitrygon akajei; assembly: GCF_048418815.1. NCBI lineage: Eukaryota > Metazoa > Chordata > Chondrichthyes > Myliobatiformes > Dasyatidae > Hemitrygon > Hemitrygon akajei. Next base: position 34,717,199 of record NC_133148.1, read on the forward strand.
TCATCCATAATGTGAAGTGTCCTTCGTATATTGTCTTGAGTCTAGAGTTGTCGTATAAAACCTGTCTGATCGTTACGTATCAGTATGGGTAGAAGTTCCTCTAACCGTTTGGCCATAATGGAGGTAAATAACCTATAATCTACATTAAGAACGGATATTGATCTAAATGACCCGCATTCCATTTTATCCTTGCCTTTTTTCGTTATAGCTGAGATTATCACTTCCTTCCAACTGGGTGGCATTTGTGCTTTTTTTCGAGCCCAGATCAGTGTGGGAAGGAATTAACTCATTTTTATATTCTTTGTACCACTCTGCCGTATACCCATCTGATCCTGGTGACTTGCTTAATTTAAGCCTACCAATTGCAGCTTTTAATTCAACTTCAGTTATGTCAGCAGTCATCCTGCTATTTTGTTCTTCGCTTAAAGTAGGTAACTCTAGAGAATTCAAGAAGGTGTCAATTTGGGTTATGCTTCCCCCTGGAACTTTGGAATATAGCGTTTTGTAAAACACTTCAAAAGCTTCTTGAATTTTACTTAGCTAAATTTTTATCATTTTCGTTCTTGGGTCCCTAATTCTATGAATTGTATTTTCTGCTATCATTTTGTTTCAGTTTCCACGCCAGTATTTTCATAGGTTTCGATCCACTTTCATAATGTCTCTGTTTCAGAAACATTAAGTTTTCCCAGATTTCTTGCTTAGATAAATTATTTATTTCATTCCTAATTCTTTTAATTTCCCCTAATGTATCCTGTGCCAAATTCAATTTGTGTTTTTTCTCTAGTTCCTTCAGTCTATTTTGTAATTCCTCTAATGTTTTATTCCTTATTTGTTTCCTATATGAAGATATTGCCATAATTTTCCCTCTTAAGACCGCCTTCAGAGTATCTCATAAAATGGGGGGGGGGGTAAAACATCTCCATTATCATTAAATTCTAAGTAGAGACCAATTTCTTTTATAATTTGTTCCTTAAAGTACGGATCATTGAGTAGACTTGAATTCAGTTTCCAAATAGTATTCTTTGGTTGTAGGTCAAAATCAACAGATAAATATATAGGTGCATGGTCACTTACATCTATTGTCCCAATTCCACAGGTGTTTATTTTGACTTTGTCTTTTCCAAATGTTAAGAAATAGTCTATTCTTGTATATACAGAATGTGGAGCAGAACAATGAGTGTAATCCCTTCTGTCAGGGAAAAGGTCCCTCCATATATCAATTAAACCAACATCCTCAAAAAGTGTATTAACTTTCTTATGTAAAGATTTTGTTTCATAGATTTTTTTATTGGAAGTGTCTAAGTTTGGTTGTAATTGTAAATTTAAGTCTTCCCCACATATGAGGAGACCTTCTATTTCCGTTACCATAATATCAATAATTTTCTGAAAGAAACCAATATCACTTCCCGTGGGTGCGTATATATTGAATAGAGTAACTGAATTGCCGTCTATATTTCCCCCTTACTATAATATATCTGCCTTCTTTATCTCCCATTTCGAATATTGTTTTCAAAATTTAGCTTACTTGAGATAAGAATAATGTGGGGGCTAACCCCTCCTATTTGTGAGTTATGGGCCCCCATTGCAGTATTCATAAATGTCAGTGAACAAATACATTACACAGAAAGGATTTCCCTGTGTACTCCTCCTATATATAAATAAATATATATATATATATATATACACACCCATACACATATACACACACACACACACACACACACACACACACACACACACACACACACACACACACACACACACACACACACACGCACACACACACACACACACACACACACACACATACATACATATAAATATATATATATTCTCATTTTGGTAGGGAAAAGGGAGTAAGTGATCGAATAAAGAATAACAACTAAGTAATATAAAATCCACATTATAATAAGTATTTCTCGAGATAGGTATATCACCGTGTACTTTTGCTGCTGTTTAGCCAAACCGTATGGTTCTTCTGAAAGGGGTAAGGACTGTCTTTGGGAAACTCCCGTTCTCTTCCAGATATGTTTCTCTCGGCTTCCTCCCGTCTCCTGCCTTCTCGATTCTCGCACTATTTCGCAAGCCGAGCGAGACAATTCCTCAGCCAGGCTTTCTTTCGTTTTGGTCATGCTGACGGACAACCCTCTGGCCTTCATGTCCCGTTGTCATAAAACACTCGAAGTTTAGCAGGATACGGAGTTTGAAATCTAATCTTATTTTGCTTTAGTACTCGCTTTACTTTGGAGTATTCTTTGTGTTTCTGGAGGACCGCGGGGGGGGGGGGGTGTGAGTGGGGGGGTCGTAATCTTGGTCGAAATATATTAATTTATCCTCTGAAAATATTCTCTTCTTACCCCAGGCCCTTTGTAGAATCTCCGCCTTGGTGATGTACCGAAGGAATTTAATTATAATTGATCGTGGCTTTCTATCCTGGGTAGGTTTTGGGACTAGTGCGCGGTGCGTTCTCTCGATTTCCAGCTTCATAGTCGGGGGAAGATCCAGCGCGTCCCGCAGTAATTTTCCGACAACTCCGTCATAGACGGGCTCTCCACTCCTTCGGGAACGTTGTAGATTCTGATATTTTTCCGCCGTGATCTACCCTCCAGATCAAGCAGTGCACCTTTTTGGTGATGTATAATTTTTATTGTCTTGCTCAGTATCCTTTTCACGTTTTGAACGCCATCTTCCACCTTCTCAATGCGAGTCTCTGCTGCCACTATTTTTTGATTAACGCTGGCGAGCTCTGCCTTAATATCACGGAGCTGCTGCTTTATATCTTTCTGGGCCTCCATTATTTCTTTCAGGATTTCGAACATATTCCCCGCTTCGTCTGAACGAGGCCCTGCGCCCGACTCGTTCTCACGCGGTCGGGTCGGACAGCCACTTGCTGCACTTCTCTCAGACGCAGGCTCTGCAGAGTCGCTTTTTTATTTACATTCCTTTTCTCCACTCTTGCTCCTCTTTTCAGTTCAAATATTTTTCGAAAATTATTGTATTTGACAGGTTATTGGGCCATAATACGTGTTTTTCAGAAGGAGCTAGTGACTTAAGCTGTCATTCTCGACGATGACGTCACCGGAAACCATCTTGATTTTCTATTAAGTGTTCTCTTTAAGCATTTCAACACTGAACAGAGTTCCTTCTTTCATGATGGTGCAAAGAACTGTTTTTCCTTTAGCTGTCCAGTCCTTAAATCTAGCATTCAATTTATTTGGTGTAAAATCCGAGTCATATGCGCACCATTTATGAATTGCAATATCTCCCTCCAGATTATATTCTTTTATAGTAGTCTTCCATATTTTAAGAGTCAATTTCACCCATGGGTTATCAATAGTATTTATGCACCTTTGCAGTTTGTTTATCAGCCAATATTGCTTGTATGGGGATGGGATGTACCCGCTCCTCAAAGTTTTACCATTGGGCGTCATATGATGGGTTGCACCAACAGATCACTGCTCTCAACTGTGCTGCAAAATAATAATCTCTAAGAGCAGGTAGGCCCCATTCCCCCCTTTTCCTTTGCTAATTGCAAAGTTTTGAGACGAACACAAGGCCCTTCACCCTGCCAAATATACGTTGATACCATCTTGTTCCATCCATTGAATTGATATTGATTAATCTGTATTGGTAGGGTCTGAAAGAGGTATAACAGTCTGGACAGTTCATTCATTTTAATAGACTCAATCCTTGAACTGAGACTGCAAAAAGGAATCAAGTTCCATCTTGCCGTATCTTGCTTAACTTTTTTATATAAAGGCTGATAATTACATTCTGAAGATTTTGCCAAATATTTTGGCACAATGATGCCCGACTATTTGAAAGACTCTTTTTGTTATGCCCAGGGATATCTGCTTTCAATTTCTCTTGGTGGACTATAGTAATATGAAAGTAATTGGGTTTTATCTATGTTGATCCTGTATCCTGATAATTGACCATATTGTTCAAATGATTGCATCAATTTAGGTAAGGAGTATGTTGGTTGCCCTAGATAGACCAAAATGTTATCAGCGTAACAAACCAATTTATGCTCTGTTCCTTTAATAGTAATTCCCCTGATATCTTCATTTTGTCCGATGTATCGAGCTAATGGTTCCAGATATAATGCGAAGAGTAGCGGTGACCATGCAAAACCCCGTGTCGTGTCCCTTTCAAGGGTAAGACTATTTGATAAATATCAATTGATTTTAATCCTAGCAGGAGGGTTGTCATTTTGCGTCTGCATAGTTTAAATGATTGTGTCTTGGAAACCAAATCTGTGTAAAATACTATAAAGAAAATTCCAATTAACTGAATCAAACGTCTTTTCAGCGTCCACGCTTATCACTATTGCTTCGATTTTTATTGTATATGATCCATGTTGTGAAGTGTAAATCATATGTTGTCTTGTGATTGGCGTTATCGTATAAAACCTGTCTGATCGTTATGTATCAGTATGTGTAGAACCTGCTCTTATCGTTTGGCCATGATGGAGGTAAATAATCAATAATCTACATTAAGAACGAATATTGGTCAAAATGACCCGCATTCGATTTTATCCTTGCATTCTTTCGGTATAGCTGTGTTATGGTCCGGTCCAGAGCCGCATTCCTGTTCTTGATCTGGTCCGCAAACTCTGGACTCCGGGTCTTGTAGCCGTCCCTCCTTTCGCCCCTCAGCCCAATTATTCACACCTGTGGGTCACCGTGGCTTCTTGTGGCTCAAGGATGCCCTTCGGCTGGTGGTGTATATAGGGGGCTCTGGGACAGAGTGGATTTGGAGGGTCATCCTGCCTATCCTGTTCCTCCGGTTGCCCTGGTTTGGAGTTCCCCTCATTAAAGACGAGTTATTCGAGTAAGTCTGAGAGTCACACTGGACCTAGTTCCCTTCCTATCCCTTGCCTCCGTCGGGCAAACCTGGCAGGACTGCCGTTACCCGGCCGGGTCTCTCACCCTTTCCATCCCTTTGCTGCCGACGGGTTGTGCCCCGCAACCTATCCAGGGGCCCCGCGACCTGCTCAGGCCCCCGTGTTCCTGCCTGGGTGGTCTGGGCCCGGCCTAGGAGTTATGCGGCCCGCCCACTGAGCTCCAAGATCTTGCCTTGCCAGAACTCTGAGATCCTACGTCGCCTGAACTCCGGGTTCTGCTTTCCTGAACTACGGGATCCGCCTTGCCTGAACTCTGAATCAAGAATGACTTTCTCGGGGAGGGGGGGGGGGGGACGTCACGTGATGACGTAGGCTTGAGACGGTGGAACCCAGCTCTCCCGTAAAAAGTTAATAAATTAATGTTTAAGTGAAGAAAAGTTAGTCAATACTTTCTAAAAGTTACTTATAAACTACTACGGATTGTTTCAAGCTATGCCTCAAAAACAGAAGATGAAGAAAACTAATACCGGGAAGACTACGCAAGTTGGAGCAGTAGCAAGGCCCACGTCTACCAAAGAACCGCGGTCTCAGGTACATTATACCACCGGCGATACGGAACAGGAAACTGCGGCAACATCGGCCATTTCTAAAGGAAAAGACCAACGTGAACTGCGCAAACGCGAAGGAAGGAGCATGCGCAAATGAATGACATTCTCCCATTTGAGGTTGAGGTAACTCTTTGGTCAAATTTGGTGTTGTCATCATTCAAGCTTCAATGTGGATAATTCCACACCCTATTCCCATTTCGACCAGTTGCTGTACACCCTCCTGTACTGCCTCGAAGGCGCCACTCTTAGGTTAGAGGAGCAGCATCTCGGATTCCGTTTGCGTAGCCTTTGACCTGACGGCGTCAAAACCGATTTCTCCACCTTCCGATAATTGCTTCCCGTTCCTCTTCTGTCTACTTTTATTTTCTACTCTAGCTCCTCTTCCAGCTCTTCTCTTCTCATTTCCTTTCTCCCAGTGTCCTCTTTCCTCTCCATATTCATTTTCTTTCAGCCCTTTGCCTTTTAGACTTACCACCACTCAGCTGCTCTTTTCATCCATTTTCCCAACCCACCTCCTTAACTGGCTTCACCTATCACCTTCCAGTCTGTGCACTTTCCCGTCTTCCATCTGCTTATTCTGGCGTCTCGCCACTTCCTTTCCAGGGCTGATGAAGGCTCTCAGCCCGGAATATTGACTCTATTCCTCTTCTTAAATGTTGCCTGACCAGGTGAATTACTCCTGTATTTCTTTTTGCGTGTTACGCTGGATTTCCAGCATATATAGAACATGTTATTTTTTTTTGTGTTCAATGTGGATGCTGCCCTTCCCTGAGTTTGTGTTACATTTTTTAAAATAATGTGATATTTTCAACATGTTTTTCATAAAGACGGAACCATTAAGCACGCGACAGGCCACTCGCAACGTCCGGTTCAATCAAAGGAAGATGTCCAAATTCAGTTGCCTTCATTTGACTCATATCCCCTTGTAAACAGAACCCTAACCTTAAGATGCCTCCAGTAGTGGGGGCAACTGTAAGTTGGATTGTTTTCTGTATGATGGAGTCAAGCAACGATTCCTACTCTCCCAGAGTTCTGAGAAAGCGACCTTTGTAGAAAGTTCTAATTCGTTAGTTTTCATTTAAATTTCTCCGACCCAAGTGTTTACAATATTATCTCCTCTGATTTCTGGTGTCTGGAGTTTCTTTATTTTCTTTCTCGTTTATTTTGATTTAGCGTGCGGCCGAACGCGCCCCCAACATTATGTTCAAGGATCGCGCCTTACCGACGTTCAGTGAACTTACTTCTTCAAGGTCACATTCCTCAGTCTGATTTAACAAGAAGTAAATAAGGAGACATAGGAGTATGTAGAATATCAAACATACTGTTGAAGGCAATCTATGTGTCGAAAGGCATCTATGGAGGGAAAAGGGTAATCGACGGGGGACCAGGAAGATTACTTTTCCCTAGTTTTCAGCTTCCGGTTTGTTTAGGATTTGTCCAACGGAGCGTTTGGCATTTGTTTCTGTCCTTTTTTGATTACCTTACAAAATGTTTCGAATTACTAATACTTCATGTTATTTCCTTACTAGAATACTCACGCCGTTCAGGCCAACACTGCAAAACTGTTCGTTTCCTTTGGTGTGTCTTCCGGGTTTTCTGTAATATTAATAAATACTCCCGGATGTGAAACTCTGTTTCATGTGTCAAACCCGCAGGAACATCCAGAACACCACCGTTTCTTCGTACTGCTATTTCATCAAATATATTGCAGTGGGCGGGGGCCTGGGCAAGGTCGGCAGAGTGGGACGACAGGCAGAGCAGTTACCTCACATTACAGAAGGCACAGGTTTAGTACTGACTTTCTGGACCGTCTGTGTGCAGTCTGCATATTTCGCTGAGTTCCCAAAGCTCTCCACTCACATGTCAAAAGCGTATAGTTGTTATGTTAGTGGGTTAAATTGCCATTACGGTATAGGTGAATGGTTTAACCCGGGGGAGTGAGGGGATTGTGAGGGGAATAAAATAGTTATTAGTGTGAATGGGTATTTCATGGTCAGCTTGGAGTTAGTGGGACAAAATGTCTGTTTCTGTACTGTATGATTTGCAAAATGTGTTTCAGGTTGCAACATTAAGTGATTACAAGTAATATATATATTATTTTAGTAGTTTATTAATGAGAGTCCGTGGATATTTCAGCCCCAGCTTTATCTCGTCTCTAATCTTACTCTGTGTCCCTGCATAAATAAATGGGTTCATGCAGGAGCACAGGAACTGAAGTGCAAATCCACTTTCTTGCAGAGGAAAAATTGAATCGCTAAAATTGTTACCCGAAAAATAGGAGTTACCAGATATGCGAACATAGAGGAATGTTACCAGTACCAACAGCCAAAAAAGGATGAAGATCCCTGAGATACTTAGTAGCAGGACGATGGACTTCCTGCGGCTGTCCGTCTCCTGGTCGGTCTGTCTTTCACTGTTTCCGCCTCTCTGGAGACTTCGACGGATTTTAATGGCCCTTAAAATGTTTCTAATGGTTAAGAAATTAAGCAGCAAAATTAGAACGAAAGGGACACAAGGGGTTAAAATGCTATCAATCCAGTCAAATGCCATCCAGCCATGTGATGTATAATAAGATGCCTTCATCTTGCATGGCTTGCGTTGGTTTTTATGTGGAACTTCAAATATAAAAGCGAAAGACGTATTTTTGAAGCAGCTGACGATAGTAACTATTCCGATCACCACAACTGCCGTTCGCTCTGTGCAATATTTCGTTTTCAATTTTTGGCAGCAAATAGCCACAAAGCGATCAAAGGTGAACATGACGGTCACCCAGACGGAACAGTCTCTGATGGCGTAAGCTACCACGACATTGACAATGCAGGCTGGAGAAAATAGGAGGAGATTTGATGGCACAGTCATTGGAACAATCCGGTTTAATATCACGGCCGTGATAAGGACCAGGATATCCGTCACCGCCATGGACAGCAGGTAGACAGTGATACATCTGGAGAGACCACAGCGCCTGCGAAGTATTACCGCAATCACGGTTAAGTTCGCTGCAGTAGATAAAAACAGAGGAAGTAAAACCACTAACATTTTGGTGTTGTTCCTCATCTGTTAAATTACACTGAAAATTCAGAATGAAAATCTTGCTTGTCTACGAGTTCACCCCATCCAGTTTTTCCCCCACTGGTACAATAATCTGAAAGTCCTCCATGGTGAGAGCTTCCAGATAGATTTCGTGATTTCGGACATGCGTTCCAGTTTGGAACACCGTTCGGAAGGCAATACGCACATTTGTATTCCACAACTAAGTGAATAGTTGAGAAGCATCGTGGAAATGAGATTGGAATGATGAATGAAGCTTTTTTCCCCACTGGAATGGAGACAGTGCATTAAAGGGGCCATCGTTGTAAACCGTCAGAAAGTAAAAAAAGGCATAGGTCTCTACTGCAAAGCTGACTTCCGTCAGATATCCATTTCGATCACCTATCTTCACTTACCAACCAAATTCTGCAATACGTTATGCTTTCTGTCCACATAAGCAACGAGTAGTCAGGATTTTCAAATGCACACCGACCACATGTTGCTTTACTTCACAACAAATAGAATGCCAACATGAAACCCGATTACATCACGCAGTCCTTTTACCTCCAGTTATCGGAGCTCAAATCTTAACCATTTGCATTCATCAATGGCCAATCTGTCACACCCTATTTGTCTTTAAACCCACTTAAATTATTTTTAAAATGCTTGGACTCTGATTCATTAATCCGCAGTTCAATACATACCCAACGCTTCCTGGCTTATGTATCCCCAATTCTTCTCTTATCTGAAATCCTCACATCTAATTTTAAATCGTTTAATACAAATTTAGTGTCAAATTTTATTTGAAATTGTTCATAGAAATGCCTGAGAAAAAGGAATTGCCTCATTTATTGGATATTTGCCGTCACGATAAGAAGAGCTGATATAACGTGCATCAAATCTATTGAATACTAGAAGATATAAAAAAAACCTGTGTTGTTAATTGTGATGAGCCATAACTTGAAATACAAAAAAGTAATGAAATATTCAATTGATGCAGTACAACGAATGGCCGAAAACAATTGAAAGATATTATGAAAAAGAGAAAAGTAAATGTTGTAAATCAAATTAGGACACAGAAAATTCCGTAAGAACTCAGCCGTCCAGGCAGCATCTATCGTAGAAAAGTTAACAGTCGATGTTTCGGGCTGAAAGCTTTGTAATACAAAAAGAATAACAGGCCAATAAAAATCAACAACTAACAAACAATGATAACAGCAAATACAGCGGTGATACAAAATTGCAGAACATTTTGCAGATCAATAAACAAGAGAAACATTTTACCAGGAATGCCGACAACTGGAATGATGGAATAGCAAACAGCCAACCACAGGAGTTGTGGAACTCCATGCATGGCTTTTGGAAGTTTTAAGCACACAATACCTTGCATTCACAGTCGCTTATATTTATTGCAACCTTCAATCACTAGAGAGCATATTAAGAATGAATAATTGTTTATTTATGCTAATTACATGAACGAGGATGATGTCAATAATTGTTTCGATGAACAATTGCGCCATAATGTGTAATTCTGTTTCTATTTCTCACAAGAGAAGCAAGGCAGTGTTGTTAAGTTTATTGTTGCCTGCATAAGTAGATATATGCACAAGCCAACGTAAATCGCAACTGTAGCAGCATTACAGTGACGTTGCAGCATACAGAAACAGAGAAAACCTACTGCACAATACAGGCCTTTCGGCCCGCTAAGTTGTACCTAAAATGTCACTACCTTAGAAATTACTAGGCTTACCCATAGCCTTCTATTTTTCTAAGCTCCATTTACCTATCCAAAAGTCCCTTAAAAGAAGGTATCGTATCCGCCTCCACCTCCATTGCTGACAGCCCATTCCACACAATCACCACTCTTTGAGTAAAAAGCTTACCCCTGACCTCTCCTCTCTATCGACTCCCCAGCACATTAAACCTGTGTCCTCTTTTTCTTTGTAATTTATTTTTTATTGATGTTCATCATCAAACAAACATTTCAATAAGATGTATCTCGGACTGTTACGTACCCCATAACTCAAACCAGCAGAGAAAGAAATATCCGTTGGAGTCTGGTGGTACCAAAACTAAAAGTGTTTATTAGTAAACTACACAATCAAGTATCAAAAATGCAAATATACATATAAAACAAGTTAGTAGTAATAAATCTAAAAGTGTAGGAACAATAATAAGCAATAATAAACAAGCTTTATCGATGTCTCGGGTTAAATGAATTGTCATAGAAGAGTATAAGGTTCAGTTCAGTTGATGCGTGCTGAGGTATTTATGGTTGTTGTGTTGTAATTGTTGGAGAGAGAGAGATCCGTCGTGTCGTTGTGGTCATTCAGCTATGACCCACTCCGTCCTTCAGCTAGACCGTTCTTCTGTGGTGGACTCGTCACTCTGGCATGAGTGGACACACACACAAGTTCCCACCGGCCCTGCCTTCACACTGTGAGCTTTATTGACCGGTCTCCTGATTCGGTCCCCTAAGTATTCACCTTTCTTGTGGGTTCACAATACTCAGTCAGTGTCCACTTGTGTGTCTGATGGGAGTCTCCCCAGACCTGTCTTTTATCCGCAATAACGGGGTCTCAGGAATCCATCAATTCTGAATTACTGTGTCCATCAAATCTGGCCACTCCTGCTGTCTCCTGAAGAATGTTAACGAGCAAAGTAGTGTCCTTGTAGGGAAAGGTAAGTAATCCAGGAAGAGTCAAAATACAATAAATCAACAGTCTCTCTCTCCCTCTTATCTGTAGTAGATGTTCCTGTCTCTGCGCTTCATCTCTCTCTCTCATTAGCGGCATAGCAACAGTAATAGTTCTTAGTTCTCGGGTTGGGGGGAGGATGGTTATCTCTGCACCCCATTTTCCATCAGGTCTGTTCATCACTCATAAGAAGACATTGTATCTATATATCTTATAATCATATATATCACAACTCTCCACATTTATCTGAGGTATACACTTACTGAAAAGAGCGGAAAGGAAAAAAAAAGCAAAAGGAAAAAAAACTATGTACAATAGGGAGTGATCTATTTTTTACAACATATTCAGTGATTTGTGAGAATAAAATCAGGCCTATGAGGCATTATGTAGTTAAACCATTTTTCCCAGTATGAATCAAATTGTTTCAGCTTATGATTAACAGATGCTGTTATCTTCTCCATTTTGTAAATATCCATTGTAATTTCCATCCATGCATTTGAAGTTGGGCTCTCCTGTGATAACCATTTCGTAGTAAGAGTCTTTTTACCAGCCACCAACGATATATTCATTAAATATTTATCTCTTTTTAACCATTCTTGAGGTATATATCCAAAATATATGGTCTTACTCTCCATGGGTATTTCACATTTAAAGATGCCTTGTAGGGCATTGTGTATGACCTTCCAATAGTTTTTGATAACAGGGCAGTCCCAAAACACATGATAATGATTTGCATTTTGATTTCCACAATTTTTCCTGCAAACAGGGAGGTTGCTATCATAATGGGATTTCTGAGAGGGTGTAATAAAATACCTTATCAAGTTTTTCCATCCAAACTCCCTCCATTTCTGTGAATTGGTGCACCTCCATTGATATCCCCATATTGTTATCCATTCTTCCTCAGATATAGTTATGCCTCCTTCCTTCTCCCATTTTGTTTTAATGTATGAAGTCGAATGTGTTTTAAGATTTGACAACCCCTTATACATGCTTGGAATGATTCTACTACCATTATCTAAATTATATGCTTTTTTAAAGAGCTCTATCAAGCATGTATTTGCCTTGTTTACATTTTAAGCGTCTTGTTAACATATTGTCGCATCTGTAAATACCGATAACAATCTTGTTTTTCTAATAAGTGTTTCTCTTTAAGCATTTCAAAACTGAACAGTGTTCCTTCTTTGATTATGTTGCAAAGAACTATTATTCCTTCAGCTGTCCAGTCCTTAGATCCAGCATCCAATTTATTTGGTGTAAAATCAGAGTCATATGCACACCATTTAAGAATTGCAATATCTCCCTCTAGATTATTTTTTTATAGTTGTTTTCCATATTTTAAGAGTCAATTTCACCCATGGGTTATCAATAGTATTTATGTACCTTTGCAGGTTGTTATCCGCCAAAATTGCTTGTATGGGGATGGGAAGTACCCGTTCCACAATGATTTCCATTGAGCGTCATATGATGGGTTGCACCAACATATCACAGCTCTCAATTGTGCTGCAAAATAATAATCTCTAAGCGAAGGCAAGCCCCATCCCCCCTTTTCCTCTGCTAATTACAATGTTTTGAGACGAACTCTTGGTATTTTACCCTGCCAAATATACCTTGATAGCATCTTGTTCCATTCATCGAATTGATTTTGATTAATCTCTATTGGTAGGGTTTGAAAGAGATATAAGACTGGGCAGTATATTCATTTTAATAGACTCAGTCCTTGAAATGAGACTGATAAAAGGATCTTGCCACATCTTCCTTATTTTTTTATATAGAGGCTGATAATTACATTCTAATAATTTTGCAAAATCTTTTGGCATAATGATGCCAAAACATTTGAAAGACTCTATGTGCCATGCCCAGGGGTATCGAATTTCCATTTCTCTTGGTGGGCTATAGTAATATGAAAGTAATTGGATTTTATCTGAATTGATCTTGTATCCTGATAATTGACCATATTGTTCAAAGGATTGCATCAAATTAGGTAAAGAGTATGTTGGTTGCCCTAGATAGATCAAAATGTAATCCGTATAACAAGCCAATTTATGCTCTGTCCCTTTAATAGTAATTCCTCTGATATCTTCATTTTTTCTGATGTATTGAGCTAATGGTTCCAGATATAGCGCAAAGAGTAGTGGTGACCATGCACAACCATGTCTCGTGCCCCTTTTTAGGGTAAGGCTATTTGATAAATATCCATTGATTTTTAGCTTAGCAGTAGGATTTTCATATAGTGTCTGTATAGTTTTAATAATTGTCTCTTGGAAACCAAATCTATGTAAAACTGTGTGAAGAAAATTCCAATTAACCGAATCAAATGCTTTTTCAGCGTCCACGCTTATCACGATTGCTTCGATTTCATTTTTTTGTATATCATCCATAATGTGAAGTGTCCTTCGTATATTGTCTTGAGTCTGGCGTTGTCGTATAAAACCTGTCTGATCATTACGTATCAGTATGGGTAGAAACTCCTCTAACCGTTTGGCCATGATGGAGGTAAGTAACCTACAATCTACATTAAGAACGGATATTGATCGAAATGACCCGCATTCCATTTTATCCTTGCCTTCTTTCGGTATAGCTGAGATTATCGCTTCCTTCCATCTGGGTGGCATTTGTGCCTTTTTAGATCACAGTTCAGTGTGGGGAGTAAAACAGGAATTAACTCATTTTTAAGTTATTTGTACCACTCTGCCGTATGCCCATCTGATCCCGGTGACTTGCTTAATTTAAGCCTACTAATTGCAGCTTTTAATTCAACTTCAGTTATGTCAGCAGTCATCCTTCTATTTTGTTCTCCGCTTAAAGTAGGTAACTCTAGAGAATTCAAGAAGGTTTCAATTTGGGTTATGCTTCCCCCTGGAACTTTGGAATATAGCGTTTTGTAAAACATTTCAAAAGCTTCTTGAATTTTACTTAGTTAAATTTTTATCATTTTCGTTCTTGGGTCCCTAATTCCCTGAATTGTATTTTCTGCTATCTTTTTTTTCAGTTTCTACGCCAGTATTTTCATAGATTTCGATCTACTTTCATAACGTCTCTGTTTCAGAAACATCAAGTTTTTCCTGATTTTTTGCGTAGACAAATTATTTATTTCATTCCTAATTCTTTTAATTTCCCCTAATGTATCCTGTGCCAAATTCAATTTGTGTTTTTTCTCTAGTTCCTTTAGTCTATTTTGTAATCCCTCTAATGTTTTATTCCTTATTTTTTCCTATATGATGATATCGCTATAATTTTCCCTCTTAAAACCGCCTTCAGAGTATCCCATTAAATGGGAGGTGAAACCTCTCCATTATCATTAAATTCTAAGTAGAGACCAATTTCTTTTATCATTTGTTCCTTAAAGTACGGATCATTGAGTAGACTTGAATTCTGTTTCCAAACAGTATCCTTTTGTTGTAGGTCAAAATCAACTTATAAATATATAGGTGCACGGTCACCTACATCTATTGTCCCAATTTCACAGGTGTTTATTTTGTCTTTGTCTTTTCCAAAATTATGAAGTAGTCTATCTTTGTATATACAGAATGTGGAGCAGAATAATGAGTGCAATTCCTTCTGTCATGGAAAAGGTCCCTCCATATATCAATTAAACCAGCATCCTCAAAAAGTGTATAAACGAAGAGTCTAAGTTTGGTTGTAATTGTAAATTTAAGTCTCCCCTACATATCAGGAGACCTTCTGTTTCCGTTACCATAATATCAGTAATTTTCTGAATGAAACCAATATCACTTCCCGGGGGTGCGTATATATTCAATAGAGTAACTGAATTGCCGTCTATATTCCCCCTTACCAGAATATATCTGCTTCTTTATCTCCCATTTCGAATATTTTTTTCAAAATTTAGCTTACTTGAGATAAGACTAGCAACTCTGTCCTAAGTTCTGATTTATATGAGGAAAAAAACAGATTAGTGAAGACCATTCTCTTTAGTAGTTTTTATGCTCATTATCACTTAAATGAGTTTCCTGTAAATATACTACATGGGCTTGTTCCTTTTTCATTTTGGATAAAATTCTCTTACGTTTGATTGGATTTAATAGCCTATTTTCATTAAAAGAAATGAATTTTACCTTGTCCTTAGCCATCTGTATTTATCTGTCAAGATATCATTGAAATTAGAATACAACTTAATCGATCTACTCCCTGAACAAATAAGAACCAAGAAACTCAAATAATAACAAAAATGGCAACCAACGTGTGATTCCAAGGCTGAGGTCTCTAATAAATGACCCTCCGTTGAGCTAGACGAAATGTCGAGCTGTGGGGGATAACACCTCCTATTTGTGTTGAGGGCCCTCATTGCAGTATTAATAAATGTCATTGAACAAATCTATTCCACAGAAAGGATTTCCACGTCTACTCCTATATATATATACACACACACACACACACACACACACACACACACATTACACACATACACATATATGCACACATATACACACACATATATATATATATATATTCTCATTTTGGTGGCCAAAAAAGGAATAAGTGAGCGAATAAAGAATAACAACGAAGTAATATAAAATCCACATTATAATAAGTATTTCTCGAGATAGGTTTATCACCGTGTACTTTTGCTTCTGTTTAGCTTCTCAGCATTTTTAAAGTTAGCCAAACCTTATGGCTTTTCTGAAAGGGGTGAGGACTGTCTTTGGGAAACTCCCGGTCTCTTCCTGATATGTTTCTCTCGGCTTCCTCCCGTCTCCTGCCTTTTCGATTCTCGCACTATTTCCCAAGCCGAGCGAGACAATTCCTCAGCCAGGCTTTCTTTCGTTTTGGTCATGCTGACGGACAACCCTCTGGCCTTCCTGTCTGTAGTCGCCTCTTCCACTGACTGGTACAACTGCGTCCCGTTGTCATAAAACACTCGAAATTTAGCAGGGTTCGGAGTTTGAAATCTGATCTTATTTCACTTTAGTACTCTCTTTACTTCAGAGTATTCTTTGCGTTTCTGGAGGACCGCGGGGGGGCGGGGTTGTAATCTTGGTCGAAATATATTAATTTATCCTCTGAAAACACTCTCTTCTTACCCCAGGCCCTTCGTAGAATCTCCGCCTTGGTGCTGTACCGAAGGAATTTAATGATAATTGATCGTGGTTGACCTACCTATCTTGGGTAGGTTTGGGGACTAGCGATTTCTCTCGATTTCCAGCTTCATAGCCGAGGGAAGATCCAGCGCGTCCCGCAGTAACTTCCGACAAACTCCGTCATAGACGGGCCCTCCGCTCCTTCGGGAACGTTGTAGATTCTGATATTTTTCCGCCGTGATCTTCCCTCCAGATCAAGCAGTGTACCTTTTTGGTGATGTATGATTTTTAATGTCTTGCTCAGATTCCGTTCCAGGTTTTGAACGCGATCTTCCACCTTCTCAATGCGAGTCTCTGCCACGACTATTTTTTGAATAGTGCTGGCGAGCTCTGCTTTAATATCATGGAGCTGATGCTTTATATCTTTCTGGACCTTCATTATTTCTTTCAGGAATTCGAACATATTCGCCGCTTTGTCTGAACGAGGCCCAGCACCCGCCTCGCTCTCACGCGGTCCGGTCGGAGAGCCGCTCGCTGCACTCCTCTCGCACGCAGGCTCCGCAGAGTCGATTTTTTAATTTACATTCCTTTTCCCCTTTCTTGCCCCTCTTTTCAGTTCAAATATTTTTCGAAAAATATTTTGTATTTGACAGGTTAATGGGGCATAATACGCGTTTTTCCGGAGGAGCTAGTGACTTAAGCTGCCATTCTCCACGATGACGTCTCCGGAAACTATCTTGTTTTTCTAATAAGTGTTTCTCTTTAAGCATTTCAACACTGAACAGAGTTCCTTCTTTCACTATGTTGCAAAGAACTGTTATTCCTTTAGCTGTCCAGTCCTTAAATCTATCATCCAATTTATTTGGTGTAAAATCAGTCATATGCACTCCATTTAAGAATTGCATTATCTCCCTCGAGATTACATTCGTTTATAGCAGTCTTCCATATTTTACGAGTCAATTTCACCCATGCGTTATCAATAGTATTTATGTACCTTTGCAGTTTGTTATCAGCTAAAATTGCTTGTATGGGGATGGAAGTACCCGCTCCTTAATGTTTTACCATCGAGCGTCACATGATGGGTTGCACCAACAAATCACAGCTCTTAACTGTGCTGCAAAATAATAATCTCTAAGAGAAGGTAGGCCCCATCCCCCTTTTTCCTTTGCTAATTGCAAAGTTTTGAGACGAACTCTAGGCCTTTTACCCTGCCAAATATACCTTGATAACTTCTTGTTCCATTCATTGAATTGATTTTGATTAATCTGTATTGGTAGGGTCTGAAAGAGATATAACAGTCTGGGCAGTTCATTCATTTTAATAGACTCAATCCTTGAACTGAGACAAAAAAAGAAACAGGTTCAATCTTGCCATATCTTCCTTATTTTTTTATATAAAGGCTGATAATTACATCCTGATAATTTTGCCAAATATTTTGGCATAATGATGCCCGAATATTTGAAAGACTCTGTGTGCCATGCCCAGGGCTATCTACTTTCAATTTCTCTTGGTGGGCTATAGTAATATGAAAGTAATTGGGTTTTATCTATGTTGATCCTGTATCCTGATAATTGACCATATGGTTCAAATGATTGCATCAATTTAGGTAAAGAGTATGTTGGTTGCCCTATATAGAACAAAATGTCATCCGCTTAACAAGCCAATTTATGCTCTGTCCCATTAATAGTAATTCCCCAGATATCGTCATTTTGTTCGATGTATTGAGCTAATGGTTCTGGATATAATGCGAAGAGTAGCGGTGACCGTGCAAAAGCCTGTGCGTGCCCCTTTCTAGGGTGAGACTATTTGATAAATATCAATTGATTTTAATCCTAGCAATACGGTTGTCATATAGTGTCTGTATAGTTTAATTGATTGTGTCTTGGAAACCAAATCCATGTAAAACGCTATAAAGAAAATTCCAGTTAACTGAATCAAATGTTTTTTCAGCGTCCACGCTTATCACTATTGCTTCGATTTTTATTGTATATGATCCATGATGTGAGGTGTCAATCATATGTTGTCTTGTGTTTGGCGTTATCGTTTAAAACCTGTCTGATCGTTATGTATCATTATGGGTAGAACCTCCTCTAATCGTTTGGCCATGATGGAGGTAAATAATCTATGATCTCCATTAAGAAAGAATATTGGTCTAAATGACCCGCATTCCATTTTATCCTTGCCTTCTTTTGGTATAACTGTGTTATGGTCCGGTCAAGAGCCCGCATTCCGGGTCTTGATCTAGTCCGCGAACAACAGACTCCGGGTCTTGTAGCCGTGCCTCCTTTCGCCCTTCAGCACAATGTGGATCATCCTGGCTTGTTGTGGCTCAAGGATGCCCATCGGCTGGCGGTGTTGAGAGGGGGCTCTGGGAGTGAGTGGATTTGGGGGGTCGTCCTGCCTATCCTGTTCATTGGAGTTCCCCTCGTTGAAGACGATTTCTGGCAGTCACCCTGTGGACCTAGTTCCCTTCCTACCCCTTGCCTCCGTCGTGTAAGCATGGCTGGACTGCCATTGCGCGGCGGGATCTTTGCCCCTTGCTGCCGACGGGTTGTGCCCCCCAACCTACCCAGGTGCCCCACGACCTGATCAGGCCGCCGTGTTCCTGCCTGGGAGGTCCGGGCCCGGCCTAGGAGTTATGCAGCCCGTCCAGTGAACTCCAAGGTCCTGCCTTGCCGGAACTCCGGGATCCTGTCTTGCCTGAACTCCGGGATCCTGCCTTGCCTAAACTCTGAATCAGGAATGATTTTCTACCATTTGAGGTTGAGGTAACTCTTTGGTCAAATTTAGTGTTGTCATCATTCAAGTTTGAATGTGGATAATTCCACTCCCTATTCCCATTTCGACCAGTTGGTGCACTGCCTCTTGTACTGCCTCGAAGGCGCCACTCTTAGGTTAGAGGAGCAGCACCTCGTATTCCGTTTGCGTAGCCTCTGACCTGACGGCATCAAAACTGATTTCTCCACCTTCCGATAATTGCTTCCCCTTCCTGTTCTGTCTACTTTCATTTTCTACTCTAGCTCCTCTTCCAGCTCTTCTCTTCTCATTTCCTTTCTCCCAGTGTCCTCTTTCCTCTCCATATTCCTTTTCTTTCAGCCCTTAGCCTTTTACCACTCAGCTGCTCTTTTCATGCATCCTCCCAACCCACCTATATTCCTCCTTAACTGGCTTCACTTATCACCTTCTAGTCTGTACTCTTTCCCCTTTTCAACTGCTTATTCTGGCGTCTCGCCGCTTCCTTTCCAGTGCTGATAAAGGCTCTCAGCCCGAAATATTGACTCTATTCCTCTTCTTAAATGTTGCCTGACCTGCTGAATTACTCCAGTATTTTTTGTGTGTTACGCTGGATTTCCAGCATGTACAGAGTATGTTTTTTTTGTTCAATGTGGATACTGCCCTTCCCTGAGTTTCTGTTACAATTTTTTAAATAATCTGATATTTTCAACATGTTTTTCATAAAGACGGAACCATTAAGCACCCGACAGGCCACTCGACCCATCCGGTTCAACCAAAGGAAGATGTCCAACTTAAGTTGCCCTCATTTGTCTCGTATTCCCTGTAAACAGAACCCTACCCTTACGGTACCTCCAGTAGTGGGGACAACTGTGGCCAGGATTGCTTTCTGTATGATGGAGTCAGGCAACAATTTTCTACTCTCCCAGAGTTCTGAGAAAGCGACCTTCGTAGAAAGTGCTAATTCGTTAGTTTTCATTTAAATTTCTCCGACCCAAGTGTTTACAACATTATCTCCTCTGATTTCTGGTGTCTGGAGTTTCTTTATTTCCTTTGTCGTTTATCATTATTTAGCGTGCGGCCGATTGCGCCCCAAGCATTATGTTCAAGGATCGCTCCTTACCGACGCTCAGTGAACTAATTTCTTCAAGGTCACATTCCTCAGTCTGATTTAACAAGGAGTTAATAAGGAGACACATGAGTCTGTAGAATATCAAACACACTGTTGGAGGGAATCTATGTGTCGAACGGCATCTATGAACGGAAATGGGCAATCGACGGGGGACCATGAAGATTACTTTATCCTAGTTTTCAGCTTCCGGTTTCTTTAGGATTTGTCCAACGGAGCGTTCGGCATTTGGTCCTGTCCTTTTCTGATTACTTTGCAAAATGTTTCCAATTACTAATGCTTTATGCTATTTCCTTACTAGTATACTGATGCCGTTCAGGCCTACCCTGCAAAACTGTTCGTTTCCTGTGGTGTGTCTTCCAGGTTTTCTGTAATATTAATAAATACTCCCGGATGTGAAACTCTGTTTCATGTGTCAAACCCTCAGTAACATCCAGAAGACCACCGTTTCTTTGTACTGCTATTTTATCAAATATATTGCAGTGGGCCGGAGCCGGGGCAAGGGCGGCAGAGTGGGACGGCAGGCAGAGCAGTTACCTCACACCACAGAAGGCACAGGTTCAGTTACGACTTTCTGGTCCGTCTGTGTGCAGGCTGCATATTTCGCTGTGTTCCCATAGCTCTCCTCTCACATGTCAAAGGTGTAGAGATGTTAGGTTAGTGGGTCAATTTAAATTGCCCTTACGGTATAGGTGAGTGGTTGAACCCGGGGGAGTGAGGGGATTGTGAGGAGAATAAAGTAGTTAAAAGTGTAAATGGGTATTTCATGGTTAGCTTGGAGTTTGTGAGACAAAAGGCCTGTTTCCGTACTGTATGATTTGAAAATGTGTTTCGGGTTTTAACATCAACTGATTACAAGTAATATATATATATATATTATTTTACTAGTTTATTAATGAGATTCAGTGGATATTTCAGCCCCAGCTTTATCTCGTCTCTAATCTTACTCTGTGTCCCTGCATAAATAAATGGGTTCATGCAGGAGCACAGGAACTGAAGCGCATATCCGCTTTCTTCCAGAGGAAAAATTGATTCGCTAAAATTGTTACCCGAAAAATAGGAGATGCCAGATATGCGAATATAGAGGAATGTTACCAGTACCAACAGCCAAAAGAGGATGAAGATCCCTGAGATACTTAGTAGCAGGACGATGGACTTTCTGCGGCTGTCCGTCTCTTGGTCGCTCTGTCTTTCACGGTTTCCGCCGCCCTGGAGTCTCCGGCGGATTTTAATGGCCCTTAGAATGTTTCTAATGGTTAAGAAATTAAGCAGCAAAATTAGAACGAAAGGAACACAAGGGGTTAAAATGCTATCAATCCAGTCAAATGCTATCCAGCCATTTGACGTAAAATAAGATGCCTTCAGTTTGCATAGCTTGCGTTCGTTTTTATGTGGAACTTCCAATGTAAAAGCGAAAAAGGTATTTTTGAAGCAGCTGACGAGAGTAACTATTCCGATCACCACAACTGCCGTTCGCTCTGTGCAATATTTCGTTTTCAGTTTTTGGCAGCAAATAGCCACAAAGCGATCAAAGGTGAACATGACGGTCACCCAGACCGAACAGTCTCTGTAAGCTACCACGACATTGACAATGCAGGCTGGAGAAAATAGGAGGAAATTTGATGGCACAGTCATTGGAACAATCCGGTTTAGTATCACGGCCGTGATAAGGACCAGAAGATCCGTCACCGCCATGGACAGCAGGTAGACAGTGATACATCTGGAGAGTCCACAGCGTCTGCGGAGTATTACCGCAATCACGGTCAAGTTAGCTGCAGTAGATAAAAACAGAGAAAGTAAAACCAGTAATCTTTTGGCGTTTTTCCTGATCTGTTAAATTATACTGATAATTCAGAATAAAAATCTTGCTTGTCTACTAGTTCACCCCATCCAGTTTCTCTTCACTGGTAAAATAATGCCAATGACCCATGGTGAGGACTTCCAGATGGATTTCGGGATTTCGGACGGGAGTTCCAGTTTGGAACGCCATTCGGAAGGCAATACGCACATTTGTATTCCACAACTGGGTGAATAGATGAGAAGCATCGGGGAAATGGTATTGGAACGATGAATAAATCTTATTTTTCCCCACTGGAATGGGGACAGTGTATTAAATGGGCCATCGTTGTAAACCTTGATAAAGTAAAAAAAAACATAGGTCACTATTGCAAAGCTGACTTTCCTCGGATATCCATTTCGATCACCTATCTTCACTTACCAACCAAATTCTGCAATGCATTATGCTTTCTATCCACATACACAACGAGTAGTCAGGATTTTCCAATCTACACGGACCACATTGTTTTCCCTTCACAACAAGTAGAACGCCAGCATGAAACCCCATTACATCATGCAGTCCTTTTGCCTCCAGTTATCTGAGCTCAAATTGTATCAATTTGCATTCATCAATGGCCGATCTGTCACACGCTATTTGTCTATAAACCAACTTAAATTATTTTTCAGCTGCTAGGACTCTGAATCATTAAACCGCAGTTCAATACACACCCAACGCTTCCTGGCTTACTGTATCCTCACTTCTTCTGTTATCTAAAATTCTCACATCCATTTTTAAACCGTTTAATGTAAATTTAGTGTCAAATTTTATTTGAAGTTGTTCATAGAAATGCTTGAAAAAAAGGAATTGTATTATTTATTGGGCAATCGCCGTCACGATAAGAAGAACTGATATAATAGGCATCAGATTTGTTGAATACTCCAAGATATAAATAACCTCTGCTGTTAATTGTGATGAACCATAATTTGAAAAACAAAAAAAGTAATGAAATATTCAATTGATGCAGCACCACGAATGATCGAAAACAATTGAAAGATATTATGAAGAAGAGAAAAGTAGATGTTGTAAATCAAATTAGCACACAGAAAATTCCGGAGGAACTCAGCCGTCTAGGCAGCATCTATCGTAGAAAAGTTAACAGTCGATGTTTCGGGCTGAGACCTTTGTAATATAGAAAGCATAACAGGCCATACAAAACAACAACTAACAAACAATGATACAAGTAAATACAGCGGTGATACAAAATTGCAGAACAGTTTGCAGATCAATAAACAAGAGAAGTATTTTACCAGGAATCCCGACAACTGGAATGATGGAATAGCAAACGGCCAACCACAAGAATTGCGCAACTCCATGCATGGCTTTTGGCAGTTTTAAGCGCACAATACCTTGCATTCACAGTCTCTTTTATGTATTGCAGCCATCAATCACCAGAGAGCATATTAAGAATAATTGTTTATTTATGCTAATTACAATAACGAGGATGATGTCAATAATTGTTTCGATGAACAATTGCGCCATAATGTGTAATTCTGTTTGTGTTTCTCAGAAGAGAAGTAAGGCAGTGTTGTCAAGTTTATTGTTGCCTCTACAAGTAGATATATGCACAAAGCAACGTAAATCTCAATTGTAGTAGCAGTACAGTGACGTTGCAGCATATAGAAAAAATAGAAAACCTACAGCACAATACAGGCCCTTCGGCCCGCTAAGTTGTACCGAACATGTCCCTACCTTAGAAATTACTAGGCTCACCGATAGCCCTCTATTTTTCTAAGCTCCATGTACCTATCCAAAAGTCTCTTAAAATACCCTATCGTATCCGCCGCCACCTCTATTGCCGGCAGTTAGGATAGTTAGGGTAGTTTTCTTCAATTCTACCCGCTCCTCCACCTGTCTTTCTATCATCGGCAAATTTAGCCACAAATCCCTTAATACCGATCGGAGTGAGTGCCCTGTGCTTCTTAGAAAATTTATTTATGTGTTTTATCTATGAACCTCCTATCTACTTGTTCGAATTATCATGAATTCGAACCCACTCCATGCTTAATTAAATCAGAAATATACTCCTCAGCTAGCTGATTAACAATTAACTGGGCGGATATATTTTTAACCCCTTGTCTGCCATTCGTTCTCATTTTGTTCCTTAATTTGTAAACCATCAGAAATATTTTAAAGGCCGTCAGAATCAACAGGAGACTCCAAGGCGGCGGGAACGGTGAGAGAAAGAACGACCCGGAGACGGACAGTCGCAGGAAGTCCATCGTCCTGCTCCTAAGTATCTCAGGTATCTTCATCCTCCTGTGGCTTTTAGTAGTGATAACGTTCCTCTGCGTTCATATTACCGGCATCTCTTTCTTTTCAGGTTCCAATTTTAGTGAATCGAATATCCCTCTGGAAGAAAGCGGATACGCGCTTCAGTTCCTGTGTTCCTGCGTGAACCCATTTATTTATGCAGGAACACAGAGATGATCAGAGACGAGATAAAACTGGGGCTGAAATATCCGCTCAATCTCATTAATAAATCACTTAAGTAAACTTCTTACATACGTGTCGATCGGTTAATGTTGCAAGCCATTGGCATTTTTTCCATCACCTCGGCTGCTCAAACGCAATGACAAAGTCAACCTTTTGTAATTTACACACGTAAGTAAACAGTCTTTACTCCAAAGCACAATAAGAGCTAAGCGCAGTCCATTTTAGTCTGATTTGGCTAAATTGTTCATTGTGTAGCTAAATTATCGTGTGCCTTTTCTTGAATCTGGTGGTATGGAACTTCAGGCTTCTCTCCCACCTAACCGAAAGTAGCTGGCGGAAGAAGGCAGGGCCCAGATGCAGTGTTTCGATTATAATGGATGCTGCCTACTTGAGGCTGATATATCTGATGCTGGGGAGGGGTTACTCGTGATGTATTGGGAAAAAATGTACAGCTCTCTGCAGATTATTATGTTCCAACGAATTGTAATTGCCTTTCCAGACAATGGCAACTACTCAGTATAATTTGAACGCTACACCTGTCGAGTCGGATAGAGTGTTTGATAACAATCCGAATATCCTAGGAAAGTAAGGATACTGGTACAATACTTTGTCCATACATCTACAGTATATGTGGGGCCTAGGGTAGGTCCTATGATATGTCACGCGCGAAATAAAGCTGCTGACCCTCTCTCCGTGAGCGATTCATTAATGTAGACTGGCGGATGTTCGCTCTCCTGCCCCTCGCTGAAGCCAAAGATCAATCCTTTAGTTTGGTGTCGTTTAGCATACTGTTACGTACCCCGTAACTGGGTGTCTTACCAGTAAAGATAGAAGAATCCGTTGGAGTCTGGTGATACTATTTTCAAACAGTGTTTATTAGTAAAATATACAAATCAATATCAACAATGCAAATATATAGATAATACACGTTAGCAATATTAAACCTAAAAGTGTGGGTATAATAATAATCAATAATAAACAAGCTCTATCGATGTCTAGGGGATAATGAATTGTCATATGTGAATATAAAGTTCAATTCAGTTCATACGTGCTGAGGTAGTTGTTGGTTCTTGTGTTTTAATCGTGAGAGAGAGAGAGAGAGAGAGAGAGAGAGAGAGAGAGAGAGAGAGAGAGAGAGAGAGAGAGAGAGAGAGAGAGAGAGAGAGAGAGAGAGAGAGAGAGAGAGAGAGAGAGAGAGAGGGAGAGCGAGCAAACAGTGACAGCTATTGTCAGGCAATATGTTATGTTATGTTATGTTATGTTATCCTTTATGTTCTTGATCCGTCGATGTGTTGTTGTGGCCATTCAGGTATGACCCCTCTGTCCTTCAGCTAGACCGTTCTTCTGTGGTGGACTCGTCACCCAGGCAAGGGCGGACACACACACAAGCCCCCACCGGCCCTGCCATAATACTGTGAGTTAAACTGACCGATCCTTTGTTCGGTCCCCGATGCCCCACACCTTCTCGTGGGTTCCAGCACTGAAGCAGTGCTCACTAGTGTGTCTCCTGGTGTGTCTGAGGGGTGTCTCCCCAGACCTCACTTTTATCCCCACTCACGGGGTCTCAGGTGTCAATCAGTTTTGAATGGCTTAATCCATCAAACCAGCCCACTCTGGCTGTCCACAGAGGAATTTTAATGAACAGAATGGTGCCAAGTAAACAGCCCTCTCCGGAGCCATAAGTCTTTCAGGAGTCATAATATGGTGGGTCAACAAGTCTCTCTCTCCCGGTGGTATCTCTCCCTTACCTGAAGCAGATGTTCCAGTCCCAGTATGTTTTCCCTTTGTCTCTCTTTCTCTCTCATTAGCAGCGTGGCAACAGTAACAGTTTGTGATTCTCCCGGGGGGGGGGGGGGGGTGGGGGGGGTGGGAGGTGCTGGACATGGGCAACTCTGTATCCTTCTGCCCATCAGAGTTGTTCATCCTTCATAACATTGTTTCATTAGGCTATACATTATGAAAAGGGAGCCTGCTGATCAGGTCGTCCTTCACGAACCAATTTCGTTAAATGAGTCCGTCCTATTTGCCGACAGTAAGCCTGCCCTGTCAATACAGCTGTCCAAATCTATTTTAAACATTGTAATTGGTCTCACCTCTCGTTCCATATACAGGCGACAGTCGATCCTCATTCTTAGGCCCACGCTGCGTTATGATGGCATCTTGATCCTTATCAGTCATATAGCACAGCACAGAAACAGTCCCTTCAACGCACTGATTTCAAAATGACCATCAAACGCCCATTTACACAAATATTTTATTATTCCCCCATTCTTGCATTCTCCTCCCAGAATCTACCACTTACCTGAAGGTAAAGGACATTTCGTGGCAGCCAATTTCCCTACGGACTTGCATGTCTTTGGGATGTGGGAGGAAACTCACCCTGCTGCTGTAACAATGGGAAACTATAGATGGACAGCACCTGAGAGTCAGCATCAAACCTGGGTCTTCGGAGCTCTTTGTCAGCAGCACTATCCGCTTTCCCATTGTGCTAGACTGGGAAAAGGTTAGATTAGCTCACAGTACGAAGAGAGACTGGTCTATTGGACATTGCAGAAATGTAGTCACAATGAAGAGAGTTGAATATCTCGGCGCATTTATCAATGTTTAAGAACGTTTGGCAGATTCACCTATAGGATGGAACCGCGTAACAGTGTTCGACGGAATCTAATAAGAAAGGGACATGAATTATTATTAAATAGACGCATATATTAGTAAGTATACATATATTATGCAGTAATTAGAAAGGGGCAGAATAAAAACTGTATTAAAAGCTTCTTCAAGAGTTTGATAACTATGCGATAGAAACCACTGAGTCGATGGTGGGGAAGAAATGGGAGAACGGCCGGAGTGAGAGGATGGCTATTTTGGCTTTTCTGCTAAGAAGCAGTTAATGTCGATGGAATCAATAGAGGAGTGGCTGGTTTTGTGATGACCTGGTCTTTCTTCATAGCTCGTTGCGAACCCTTCTGGACTTGGCTAGAGCTGTTCCCGTACTAAACTGTCCTGCATCCAGATAGGAAGTTGTTAAACGAAGCAAAATCACAAATAGTTCATTTTCTAGGCCTACTAAGCCCCGGGGTTTGCCAGAAGAGTAAAGAACCGATTCTCTGTGTATGTATGGACAAAATATTAAACCATGCACTTGCAGTGCAGTGAATCTACATTCGGTTTCTAAGGTTATCAAGCCGAGGAGGGTTAGTAGGGACAAGCTCCCACTACCTAAAAGTGCTCTTCACGGCATGTGCCTCAAATAGCCTACGACAACCAAGTCCAACTCCTGGCCTTCTCGTGTGGCTTAGCCCCTAAGCCCGTTTCTACTGTTTCTACAGACAGGGGAAGGGGCGAAAGC
This sequence comes from Hemitrygon akajei, assembly GCF_048418815.1. NCBI lineage: Eukaryota > Metazoa > Chordata > Chondrichthyes > Myliobatiformes > Dasyatidae > Hemitrygon > Hemitrygon akajei. Next base: position 34,744,893 of record NC_133148.1, read on the forward strand.
GGGTCCTGGCGCCCTAAAACCAATGCTCCTGGTAGATGGAGCTCGGCAGCCTGGGAAGGCAGTTCATCTAAGAGAGGGAAAACTGTGATTTCAAACCTCCGCTGCCTTGCGGCCATACCCACTCATGGGACAGGCTTCGGGAGTAAACCCTGAGGACGATTCCGGAGCTGAAGTCCCTAAGGCAGTCCGACGTTGCCTTCAAACTCGCTCTGGAAACTCGTGCGACGACACCGGTGACAAGCTGTATCGGTGGCGTGGTCAGGGGAGACATCTTGCATGGACTGTGACGAGATCTGAAGGATTATTAAATATTGACTGTGCCTTTAAGAAGAGAGAGAGAGAGGAGAGAGCGTGTGCTGTTTCAAAGATGAGAGTGATCAACGAACAGCCTGTGAGTTGCCTTGGAAACGGCAAGACGGAGCTATATGATCGAAAGCTGGGGTTCAGCATTTGTGGATTATATACAAGGTCAGCTGGCTTTGTAATCAGACAAACCAGACACACTAACGAGACTAACACTGGTTGAGCTTTGTGTGCCCACGACAAAGGTGGGGTTTTTGCTCGCAGTGTGGACAAAGGTGTGAGCGGTGGAAAGCTATCGGTGTGTTTAACTCTTGCCGGAGTTGATAGCTGTACCACGTGAAAACGACATCCTCTTTTGTGTCGTCACAGTCAGTGATTTTAATAAGTTTCGGGAGCAGGTGGATGACGTGGAAGATTCGACGCCATCGGCACTGGGAAGACAAAAAATATACCGTTCTCTCTCTTCAATCTGCTCAACTAAATGGCCAGAACTGAAGTGACTTCATACCGAAACCATCGTAACCGTAAAACTTTATTATTTATCAACTGTGCTGGGAGAAGCTTGGGAACGTATTTACTCACTTGCATATGCATTTGCTCTGCTAACCTGTTTGCCTTATCTTGTTTTATATTACTTTATCACGTAGTTACTAATAAAATACTGTTTATAACGGAAGACTCAGACTCCAGGTGCGTCCATGTCTGCTGGTCCTTTTTAACCCGTTAAGGTGTACGTAACAGGGCAACTGCCGGACTTCCATACTACCTTGCCACAGCCTGCGTACTGTAGAGGAAAATACTTTCCAGGCGCAGTTCCATGGTCTCGCGAGTTTAACGGTTGCCACATATAATCTACATTCCGTCATGGGACGATTGTACCTCTTTTTCCCTCCGCTTGTTTTTCTCTAATGATCTGACACATATTACATTCTCTAATCTTCAGGTTACTTAGGGGCAAAGTAAAGACATCACATGGATTATCAATATCAGCCGCCCTGAGAGATCAGACTTCCTCTCTGGAAGTTAATCCCAAGGTCATGATACTCCGTTCAAGCAGATCCCTACTGTTACAAGCTCCAACGTCATTAAATTGTACGAACAGTGAGCCTCCAAGGAATTCCAATGATAAATAATCATGCTACTAAAAAAAAGAATCTGACACAGAAAGGAGGAGGCCATTTGATCGTTGGAATAATCTTTTTTGCAAAACGATCTATCTGCTGGTTAACTAGCTTCTTGCTCCGGTAATGGCGGCATGTATGGAGTTATTGCAGTCGATAGTGATGCCCAGGTCTGTGAAGCAAGAGACTAACTCCACAGTCTCCCAATTCTCCGAAACATTGTGCAGACAATGTAATTTCAAAAAAAGTGAAACAGGTGAAGAGGTTAAAATACTTTTTTTGCGTAAAATCTAAATAGACAAAAACTATCTGAAATAACCGCAATACATACTGTATGAGAACAATATTTAACTTCGAAGATCCCCGTCACCTGGGCCATGCCAACTTCCAGCAGCTACAATCCGGTGAACAGAATTGATGCATCAGTTCCCACACCATCCTGTTCCCTGGGAATTATTACGTGGTAGGATAGGAAATGTGCAACAAGGGAGACGAAAGACAGTGAGGGAGACTGAGTGAGTGTGTGTGTGTGTGTGTGTGTGTGTGTGTGTGTGTGTGTGTGTGTGTGTGTGTGTGTGTGTGTGTGTGTGTGTGTGTGTGTGTGTGTGTGTGTGTGTACCTGTCTCTGAGCGTTTACGTCCCATGATGTTTCCATTAGTCCCTAACAGAGAAATTACTCTGTTTCATGGCTCCTTATTTTAGGAAGGATATATTGACATTGTAGAGGGTTCAGAGAAGATTCAGAAGAATGATTCCAGGAATGAAAGGGTTACCGTACGAGGGACGGCTGGCAGCTCTTGGGCTGTATTCACTGGAGTTCAGGAGAATGCAGGGAGATCTCATAGAAACAGACCGAATTTTCAAAGGGCTGAAAAAATTGAATATGGCAAAGTTATTTTTCATGGTTGGGGATTCTAGGTCAAGAGGACACAACTTCAGGATTGAAGGAGCTCCATTAAGAACTGAGATGTGCAGAAATTACTTCAGTCAGAGAGTGGTAAATTTGTGAAATTTTTGCTACGAGCCCCTCTAGAAGCCAAGTTACTGGGTGTATTTAAGGCAGAGATAGATAGATTATTGATTAGCCGGGGGAGCAAAGGGGTGTGGTGAAGGCAGGGGAGTGGAGATGACTGGAAGAATTGGATCAGCCCATGACTGAATGGCGAAGCAGACTTGATGGGCCGAATAGACTTATTCTGCTCCTATATCTTATGGACTAACGTTCATATGGAGACGAACGCTCGCACACAGGTACACACACACACACACACACACACACACACACACACACACACACACACACACACACACACACACACACACACACACACACACACACACACACACACACACACACACACACACACAAACATAGTCCCTTTCACCACTTCACCGTCCATTCTGTGACTTGGACTTTTCTCTCCATTCCCACATATCGGTCTTGTGGAATGAAATGTTCTTGAACCGGATGGTGTGAGAATTGATGTTTGTGTACAATTGACCCGATGGTAGGTGTGAGGTGATGGCATGGCCCAGGAGGTGGGGTATTTGATTATATATATTGCCCTTATGCAGAAGATATTGTAATTCATTCGCTTTTCCTTCAATATATTTTGAACTCACTTAAAACAGTTTTTTTTACATCCACACGTATTTTACATTCTTTGATAATCAGCTATTGAAAAGGGATGTTTACAACGATCACATAGCCTCCACATTATTTGGTGCGAAAGTTATTTTTTCATCCTGATTAATTTATCAGCAGAATTTCATGGTGGTTCATTAGTCGTCAAGCATGACCTTGGACCTCTCGCAGAGTGGTGAGTCAAGAACTCTGAAACACCGTCCATAGGGTTTGTTTAATTTTTATCGGCCACTGATGTTGACATCGGACGTCAGGACGATGATTTTCCCTTGAGTAACCTGGAGAGTGCGTGTTGGACTATGAGGGAAATTCGTAGCAGAATATAGAGGCACAATCGTCCTCTGACTGAATGTAGATTAACTGCACTGCAAATGTATGTTTTAACATTTCCTCCATATTTAAACACAACATCAATTCTCAATTCGTCTGGCAAACACTTATGTCCCAGAAAATTTGGAAAATGAATGTCAGAATGTCCTCAGTTTTGTGCCTTGCTTCCTTGAACAACCTCTTATCTAGACAGCTTGATCCGGGAACTGCTCTACCCAAGACCCGATAGAATCGTTAGAGACCTATGAAAAAAGCCCAGGTCGTCACAAAACCAGCCTGATTCCACTGATTACATCCAAATACCCTGCTGTTCCGCGAAGCAAGCAAAATAACTATCTACCCACCCGGCTATTCTCCTCTGTCTTTCCTGCTGTCGTTCAGACAATACAAAAAGTTGAGAGCACGTATCATCGGATTCAAGCTTAGGAATGGATCAGAGTAGGCAAATCGGACACGCTCAGCGAAGCATATTTATCGCATAGATGTCCTGAGTTGAAGGGTCCCATTTCTTGCTCTACAGCTCCATGAAACATTCTCTTGCTCAATGTCAACTAAACTAAAGATCTGACTGTCGGGTTTAGCAAACGGGAATGGAGAAAACATGAGCAAGTTCACATTAATGCACCCATCGGGGAGAGTCAGCATCTTTAAATTCTTTTGTGACGTCGTGGATGACCTATCCTGGGCGTCGCATATAAATGCTGTCTTTGAAGGTTCGTATTATTATCAAACTCTTCAACTGACGTCTACAGATGTACTGCTGAAAGTATCCCGAGTTGTTGCCATTGCGTGGTACGGCAATTGCGATGCGTTTGGAACTTAGCAATCTGCAGTACGTTGGGAAATTTGCACAATACGCATGGGCTGCACCATGATAACGATTAGTGGTATCTGCACAAAGGTAATGGAAGATTCCCTTATCCGGGCCTTGACATCACCTCGCAGATACGATCGGGCAGGTGGTCCAGAAGTCTAAAGTTCCACACCTTCAAGAATAGTTATGTTTTTTCAACCAGTCGGCAAAATCCGAATCAGGATAACTTGGAAGCACAATGAACAATTTAGCCAGTTATCAGTAAAATGAATTTAAGTTGTTTTTATTATGTATGGTAGTAAGAGTTCTTTATTATTTATACTTATGGTGTGCAAGTCGCTTCACTGATGCACTGTGACTGTGATGATGCTGCGGGTAAGAGTTTCGTCGCATGGATGCATAGATGTACTTGTGCAAATAACAAGGAACTTGACATTGACTTCAGTTTTGAGCAGCAGGGATGAGAGAAGAGCAAATAACAAATTATTGTAACAAAAACCGATCCCCAAGACATGTCGAACGGTCTCGGCTCGACACGTCTACTGTACGTTTGCACACAGATGGTGCCTGGCCTGCTGAGTTCCTCCAGCATTTTGTGTATGTTGCTTGCAATCCTAGCATCTGCAGATATTCTCTTGCTTCTAAACAAAACTTACGAGGGTTGATTGATAAATTCGTGGTCGAAGCTTGAAGGAATCAATTTTAGAAAACCTAGCACATCTATTTTTCAACATAGTACCTTCCTAAATTTACACACTTAGTCCAGCGGTCGAGGAGCATGCGTATCTTGGTCCTCCAGAAAGTGTCCACAAATCGGTGATTGATAGGTTCGTGGCCTAAGGTAGTAGCAGATGAGTTATACACCTCTCGTTACGTGCACTAGCAGGTCAACTCTTTGAATGATGATGCAGAAATTTTGAAGTTAATAACTCTGCACTCCAGCTGTGGACACTTTCTGGAGGTCCAAGATCTGTATGCTCCACCACCGCTGGACTAAGTGTGTAAACGTAGAAGGGGTCTAGGTTGAAAAATAAATGTGCTAGGTTTTCTAAAATTGACTCCTTCTACCTTAGGCCACGATCCTATCAATCAACTCTCATCTTTTAGTAATTTAATAATAAGATTCAGTGGATATTTCAGCCCCAGCTTTATCTTGTCTCTGATCTTGCTCTGTGTCCCTGCATAAATAAATGGATTCACACAGGAGCACAGGAACTGAAGCGCGTATGCACTTTCTTCCAAAGGGAAATTCGATTCACTAAAATTGGAACCTGAAAAGAAAGAGATACCGGTAATGCGAACGTTGAGGACATTAATCAATACCGGGAGCCACAAGAGGATGAAGATACCAGAGATACTAAGGAGCAGGACGATAGACTTCCTGCGGCTGTCCTTCTCCGGATCGTTCCGTCGCTCACTGTTCCCACCGCACTGGAGTCTCTTCCGAAATCTAATGGCACTTAAAATGTTTCTGATGGTTAACAGATTGAGCAGTAAAATTAGAACGAATGGCAGGAAGGGGGTTAAAATTATATCCACCCAGTCAAATATTAACCAGCCAGTAGAGGTATAATATACTCTTATTATGCAATTTGTGGGTTCGAATTCACGTGGAGGTTCATATATAAAAGCATTATATGCGTTTTTTAAGCAACTGAGAGCACTCACTGTACCGATAGTCACAATTGCCGTTCGCTCGGTGCAGTATTTCGTTTTCAATTTTTGGCAGCAGATGGCCACATAACGATCAAAGGTGAACATTACCGTCACCCAGACGGAGCAGTCTCTGACGGCGTACGCTACAGCGACATTCACAATGCACGCCGGGATGATGGTCAAGACATTGGACGGGTAGGTCATAGGAACAATCCGGAGTAATATCACGGACGTGATGATAACCAGGAAATCCGTCACCGCCATCGACAGCAGGTAGACGGTGATACATCTAGAGAGCCCACAACTTCTGCGGAACATTACCCCAATCACGGCCAGGTTGGCTGCAAAAGAGGGGGACAGAAAAAGTGAATATTCACAGAAAACCTTGTACTGCAGGTATTCAATACGACTGCTATTACTTGGAAACTTGAAACCGAGTGGACAAACTGTTATCTAAGAAACAATTTTATGTTGTGATTACCTACGTTGTTACATTGCAACGTACTTCAGTTTGGATTTTACCAGAGAGTATATCTCTGTGGAACAAATCCAGAACAGGAACGATTATCTTCCAATATGAAATTTGTACAGTGTTAATACCCTTGTACAGCACTTTTGTTACTAGTTGAAATGGCTGAGATTTTCCAGAACTTCAAGGAAAGGCACTGAGGCGCTATCGTCATAGGACTGAATGTAGACTAATATGTCTGTAATTACACGTTTTAACATAGCCTCCCTACTTACACATTGAATCATTCTTCCTGCCAATTCAGTGGCCAAGGGTGATTGAAATATAATCAAGAGTACATCCACAATTTCTGCCTTTCCTTCGTTTAGATGCTTCCCAGCTTGGTAAGGCAGCTGCTCTGCAAAATACCAAGTCATTACATAACTTCCACTCTCCCCCATTGATTCCGTCTGATTCTTGCTGCTCAGGAGAGAAATCCTCATATTTTCTGTACCTTTATTGCGCCACCTATTATAGTTCATTCTGCTTTCTTCACCGCCCCGCCTTTTGCTGCCTCGAAGCGCTTACCTATGATATGGTATGGTTGTATGATACTTAATATAAATCGTTCACTCTATCTTGTTTCAGGTAACTATGTTAAATCAATTCCAACATTTTAAACAGATCAATAAATTTATTCATTGGCAATCGCATCTCAGCTGTTAAGAATTGTTAGGAGTAGAAAATCCCTGCATTTCAGACCATAATGGCCATGCCAACTAATAGGGATAGTTCCACTCAATTCCCAATTGCCAGCATGGTCTGTAGAGTTTGATATCCTGTGATTCGAATGCCTAACTGCTTACCTTTAACCATTGTGAGAAGTTCTGCACCTATCTTCTTCTCAGGTAGTGAGTTCCAGGTTGAAAGCAAACTTCGTCTGTAAATGACATTCTTTCGAGCATTTTCCTTAACTGCAAACCTTCACTCTTTGGTTTCAACTGCCTGTGTTATGGGAAAGCTGGGGGCAGGTTCTGGTTCTGAAGGAGAAACAACTGATTGAACTCCAGACCTGCAAATTTAGCCAATCACAAAAAAAACATTTCCACTCTCTTCGGTGATGGAGGAGATCTGGTATGACTCCAAATTTCTATAGATATACAGTGGAGGTGATTCGATTTGGTTGTATCATGTAGGGTGAGGGGAATCACAGCAATCAGAGGACTCACTCCCCATGATTCTGAAAAAAGTTATTCCCCTCTGCTATCAGCCTTCTGTGCAGTCCATGAACACGGCAACATTATTCTACTTTTTGTTCTGTTTATGCATTGTTGCAGTTGACGGAAAACTGCACTACCGGTAAAGGCAGCAGAAGGTATAGCATTTCACAATATTTTACGGATATATAATGAATACAAAAAACTTTACCTGGAATGCCAATGGTTGCAATAAACGAATAATAAACGATCAGCCACAAGCTGCTTGAAACACCATGCATTGCTGATGAATGTTTTAGGCAAATAGTAAAATGCTCTGCATTCTCATACCGCTATATTTATACCTAACCGACGTCAGCAGGGAGCATACTAGGAAAATATCATTATTTTTATTAGTTAATTGCATTAATTTGGAAAAAGCGACTTCAAGCAGCTGATTCCAATAAGTGTTTTGTTGAAGAATTCTGCATAATGTGTGATCCTGCTTCCATTTCATCCTGGAATGTAAAGAACAGAATTAAAATCCCAAGACCGCAAGACCATAAAATTAAGCAACCGAGTTAGGACTTTTGGCTAATCGAGTCTGCTTGCCATTTCATCGTGGCTGATCCCTTTCCCTCTCAGAAGAAAGAACATATATACATAGAACACCTGCAGCACAATACAGGCCCTTCAGCTCAAAATGCTGTGCTGAATATGTACTTACGCTAGAAATTATCTAGGGTTACAGATCGCCCTCAATTTTTCCAAGCTCCATGTACCTCTCCAGGAGACTCTTAAAAGACACTGTTGTATCCTACTTCACCACCGTCACCGGTAGCCCATTCCTCGCACTCACCACTCTATCAGTAAAATACGTACCCCTAAAATCTCCTCTGTAACTACTTCCAAGCACCATAAAACCGTATCCTCTTGTTGTTGGTGACTTCAGCCCTTGTAAAAGTCCACTAACTCTACACACGATCAATGCCTCTCATCATCGTATACACCTCAATCAGGACACCTCTCATCTTCCGTTGCTGCAAGGAGAAAAGGCCCAGTTCACTCAACCTATTCTCGGAAGGCAAGCTCCCCAATCCTGGAAACATTATTGTAAATCTCCTCTGTACCCTTGCTATGTTTTCCACATCTTTCCTTCAGTGAGGCGGCCAGAATTGAGCACAGTACTCCAAGTGGAGTCTGACTCGGGTCCCATATAGCTGCAACATTACCTTTTGCTCCTAAACTCAATTCTATGGTTGACGAAGGCGAATGCATTGTGTGCCTTCTTAACCAGAGCGTCAACTTGCGCAGCAGCTTTGAGTGCTCGATAGACTCTGACCCTAAGTTTCATCTGATCCTAAACACTGCCAAGAGTCTTACCACTAATACTATATTCCTCATCATATTTAACCTCTCAAAATGAGCCACCTCATACTTATCCAGGTTGAACTACATCTGCCGCTTCTCACACCAGTTTTCCATCCTATCGATGTACTGCTGTTAGCTCTGACAGCCCTCCACGGTATCCACAACATCCCCAACCTTTGTGTCATCAGCAAATGTACGAAACCATCCCTCCACCTCCTCGTCCAGGTCATTTATAAAAATCACGAAGATCAGAGAATCAGAGATCCCAGAACAGATCTCTGAGATACACCACTGGTCACCGACCTTTTTGCAAAATATGACTCGTCTACAGCCACTCTTTGCTTCTGTCGGCAAACCAATTCTGGATCCACAAAGTAATGTTCCCTTGGATCCCATGCCTCCTTACTTTCTCAATAAACCTTGAATTCAGTACCTTTTCAAATGCCTTGCTGAAATCCATATACACTATATCTACTGCTCTACCTTCTTCAACGTGTTCAGTCATATCCTCAAAAAATTCAATCAGGGTAGTAAGGCACTACATGCCTTAGGGAAAGACGTGTTGACTATTCCTGATCATATTATGCCTTTGGACATGTTCATAAATCCTGCCTCTAAGGATCCTTTCGATCAACCTTTCGAAGTAAGTCTCACTAATCTATATTTCCTTGACTATCCCTACTTCCTTTCTTGAATAAGGGAACAACATCCGCAGCCTTCTAATACACCAGAAAGACTTTCGTCCCCATTGATGATCCAAAGATAATCGCCAGAGCCACAGAAATCTGCTCCCTCGCCTAATCAAGTAGCCTGGGGTACATCTAGCCCGGTCCCGGATACATATCCAACTTGATGCTTTCCAAATGCGTCAGCACAGCCTCTTTCTTAACATTTATAAGAAACTTTTCAGTCCGCTGTAAGTCATCCCTACCATCGCCAAGATCCTTTCCCGTAGTGAATATTGAAGCAAAGTATTCATTAAGTTCTTTCGCTATCTCCTCCGGTTCCATACACACTTTCCCCTGGCAAACTTGTTTGGTCCTATTCTCTTACATCTTATCCTCTTACTTTGCACATACTTGTTGAATGCCTTGGGGTTTCCTTAAACCTGTTTTTCAAGGCCTCCCAAGGCCTTCTAATGACCCCTTCTGGCTCACCTAATTTAATTCTTAAGCTCCTTCCTGCTGGCCTAATAATCTTCTAGATCTCTGTCATTACCTCTTCTTTGAACCTTTCATGTTTTTCTCTCCTTTTTGGCTAGAGTTTCAACAGCCTTTGGACACCACAGTTACTGTACCCAACCATCCTGTCCCTGTCTCATTGAAACGTACCTATGCAGAACTCCAAGCAAGTATTCCCTACCTGAGAACATCTATTCTCAATTTATGCTTCTAAGTTCCTGCCTGATGGCCTCACATTTCTCGTTACTAGAATTAAACGCTTTCCTAACTTGTCTGTTCCTATCGCTGTCCAATGCTATGGTAAAAGAAGTAGAATTGTGGTCACTATCTTCAAAATGCTCTCTCACTGAGAGATCTGGCACCACACCATGTTAATTTTCCAACACCAAATAAAGTACAGCATCGTATCTTGGAGGCTTATCTACTTATTGTGTCAAGACACCTTCCTGAACACACATAATAAACTCCACCCCATCTAAACCCCTTGCTCACGGGAGATGCCGATCAATATTTCAGAAATTAAAATCTCCCACAACAACCCTGTTATTATTACACATTTCCAGAATCTGTCCCTATATGTGCTCCTCGATGTCCCTGTTACTACTGTGTGGCCGATAAAACGTCCATAGACTATTGACCCCTTCTTGTCCTTGACGTCCACCCACAGTGACTCAGTAGACAATCACTTCATGGCCTTCCTTTTTGGCAGCCGCGACACTATCTCTGATCGCCCCTTCCTCCTTTGCCTCCTTCTCTGTCCTATAGCCTGGCTCTCAAAGTAAGTATTCCTGCCCCTGAGCCATCCAAGTCTCTGTAATGGCCAAAACATCATTGTTCCAAGTACTGATCCATGCTTTAAGCTCATCTGATTTATTCATAATACTCTTTGCATTAGAATATACGCATCTCAAACCATCGGTCTGAGCGCATCCCTTCTCCAACACCTGCCTATTCTTCCCCTCGCACTGTCTCCAAGCTTTCTCTATTTGTGAGCCAACCGCCACTTCCTCCGTCCCTACACTTCGGTTCCCATCCCCAGAAATTCTAACTTAAACTTTCTCCAATAGTCTTAGCAAACCTCCCTGTCAGGATATTGGTCCCCCTCGGATTCAAGTGCAACCCGTTCATTTTGTACAGGTCACGCCTTCCCCAAAAAGAGGTCCTATTGATCCAGAATTCTGAATACACACACAGAGATTCTTATTCACTCACTTCACCACTTCACTATCCATTTTGCAACTTTGACTTTCCTCTCCATTGTTGCCCATTGTCTATCCTCGCACATATCGATCCTCTGGGAATTAAATGTCCTGGAACCAGATGGTATGGGAATTGACGCTTTTGTACGTTTGATCGACGATAATTACAAGATGATGGCATGGCCCGTTTGGTGGGAGTGTTTGATTGTATATATTGTCCTCATAAAGAGTGTATTGTAATTCATTCAGTATTTCTCCAATGTATTTTGAATATAGTTAAAATATTTTTTTCACATCCCCATGTATTGAACTTTCGTCGATAACAGCCTTTGTTAATGGCTGTTTCCAACGATGATATGGTCTCTTACTATTTTTTTAAAGGTCCTAATGAATTTCCCATCAGAAGCCCTTGGAGATTCATTGGTCATCCACCTTGACTTGAAGGTACTGGACGACAGGGTTCTCCTTGAGCTGAGAGTCAAGAGCGCTGAAACACTGTCCATCTGGATTGTTTGATCTTTCAGGGCAGCAAATGTAGATATCCGATGTGAAGCCGTCTCTGAGTAACATGGAGAATGCATGTCGGACCATGAGCGATAATTGTTGAGCAATAAAGAGGCGCAATCGTCCTGTGACAGAATGTAGATGAACTGCACTGCCATTGTATGGCTAAGCATGTGGTCCACATTTAAACAAAGAATCAGTTCATTTTTCGTCTGGCAAACCCTTATAGCCCAGACGATTTGGAAAATTAATGTCATAATTTTTTCAGTTTTGTGCCTTGCTTCCTTTAACAGCCTGCAGTCTCGATGCGCGATAGCATGGTACGGGAACAGCTCTGCTGAAGAGCATATGGAATCGTCAGAGAGCTATGCAGAAAGCCAAGTTCATCATAAAATCAGCTTGGTTACATCTAAATCGACTACTCTTCAGCAAGGCAACTAAAATAACTTTCCTCCCACCCTAGCTATTCTCCCATCTCTTCCCTGCTGTTGTGCGGACGATACAAAAGGATGACAGCACATACCGTTGGACACTAGATTAGATATGGATCAATGCAGGGAAATGCTTTTGGCTCAGTTAAGCCAATATGCCGTTTTTGCTGACTTTTGTCGAAGGGACCATTTTTTTGCTGCATAGCTCCATGAAACAACCTCTAGGTTAATGTCAAGTAAACTAAAACGCTGAATTTTGGGTTTCAGCAAAGGGAAGTGGAGAGTAATGCATCGATCATGGAGATTCAGCAGCTATAAAACTTTGCGACATATTGGATGAGCTGTCCTGAGTCCCGCATATAGATGTAATAACAGAGAATGGGAACCAGTATGTTAACGTTCTTCGGATGTTCGTATTGTTATCAAACTCCTGAGCTGACTTCGACAGATATGCTGTTGAATGTATCCCAAGCTGCAGCCATTGGCTGGTAAGGCAATTGCAATCCGTCGAACGTAACAATCTGCAGTGCTTTGTAGATTTTGCTCAATACAGCATGAGTGTAACTCTCAACTCCATTAGAGGGAGGCAACATACATCATGAAAGATTCCCTGCATCCCGGCCATGCTGTGGCCTCAAAGTCTACATCTGCAGGTGCAGGGACAGCTATCTCTCTTCAACGAGTCAACAAAATCCGGATGGCTATATTTAGAAAGACATTAACAAATTTAACGCTTAGAGTTAACATGGACTTTACTTTATTCTTATTATGTATGGTCGTAAAAATTGTTTATTCTTTACTTTATTAATTTTTCTATGCGTTTCTACAAACAATTACAAACAAAAAACCCATCTACAAAATGAAGATTAATACAGTGCAAAATAAGCGTATCAAGTAAAAATTCAGATCAATAATCGGAACGTTCGACCCAACAGAGCTGTAAATATATATGAAAAATTATAATGCCTACTACCAGAGCTATAATGTAATTCTCTTCAAAAAGAAACCATAAAACTTACCGAGCAAAAAAAAAAGCTGAAAGTAAGGGATTAAAAAGAATAGACTTAATCTAAAGGGGAGTTATCAAAGTATTCGAGAAAAGGTCCCCACACCTTTATATTCGAATTGAGAAGTGAATAATGAATTTTTTCAAGGTCTAAATAGGACATAATATTATTAAGCCATTGAGCATGAGTGGGTTGGGGAACAACTACCCACCTGAGGAGAACTAAGCGTCTAGGCAAATGAGTGGCAAAAGATAATGTTCGACGTTTAGTCGGACTGAAATGGATGTCTGCAAGGTACCAAAATGGCAATCAGAGGATTAGGTTCTAAGTGGCATTTAAGAATATGAGATAAAGATAAAAAAGATTTCTCTCCAGAATTTCTCTCGACTAGGACAAGGCCAGTACATATGAATAAGAGAAGCCTCGACCCCTTTACACTTGTCACAAACAGGACTAATATCACGATAAAGATTTACTTTTAGACATGTGAGCCCTATGTCCAACCTTAAACTGCAAAAGACAGTGGCGAGCACATAAAGAGGTTGAATTGACTGACTTAAGAATTGAATTCCAGACCGTATCCGATAAAGAAATATTTAAATCATGCTCCCAAGCTGTTATAATTTTATCAAAAGGAACACGCCTCAAGGGACGAACTTGTCACGAATAAAAGATATTAAGCCTTTACCCCATGGATTATTACAAAGAAACAGGCCCACAACGTTTCTCTCGGGTATCTCAGGAAAATAAGATGATGAAGATTTAATAAAATGTCTAATTTGAAGTAATCTAAAGAAATGGGTATCAGGTAGATTAAACTTCACAAACAGTCGTTGAACGGTTGCAAAACGATTATATATGAAAAGATCTTTAAAGCGCCTAATGTCCTTTCTATACCAATCATGAAATGTTGAGTCTTGCATAGAAGGTAAGAAAAGATGGTTGGATAAGATAGCCCTAGAGAGAGAGAGACACCATGAAAACCATAATATTTTCTAAACTGAGCCCATATTCTCAGAGTATGTCTAATAAGAGGATCAACAATTAGTCTAGGCAAGCGACAAGGAAGTGTAGATCCAAGAAGTGCAGATATAGAGAGATCCTTAGTAGAGTTCAAAGCCATTGCAACCGATTTTGGATAGACAAACTGATTATGAAAAAAGGACCAAAAGGTAAGACAGCGAATATTGGCTGCCCAATATTATGAACGGAAGTTAGGCAAAGCCATATCGTCTTCTATTTTAGATTTTTGAAAGTAAGCTTCATTAAGTCTAGAACGTTTGCCCTTCCACGGATAAGACAAAATGATTGAATCTAACGAGTCAAAAAAACTTCAGAAATAAAATTTGGTAAAGACTGAAATAAGGATAAAAATTTAGGAGGGAGGACTTCCGGTGGCTGTAATGGAGTAGGTTGCAGTAGTTACTTGCTCCGAAATTATTCGCTTACTTTGCTGTTTAAACCTATCTCGGTGAGAACACCATGAGTAGAAAACACTTAAAAAGAGAGACTACTTTAGAGTCTTTGACTGAAATGTTTCAACAAATGTCAGAGAAACTAGAAAAATTGGATAAACTGGATCACTTGGAAATCAAATTTGACTTGTTACAGAATTCCTTCGACCTGGTTAAATATGAACTGAAAACGCTTAATCGGAGACTTGGAAGTATACAGCAGACTGTGAATGACACGGAATTCGTATTAAGCTACACGAAGAATCTCTGCCGGTGTTGCAGAGGATATCGAAGGTTTCAAGAAAATTTCTAAGGAACAACTTTAAAAATACGACGCGTTACTGAAGAAACTTACAGATTTGGAGACCAGGAACCGAAAGTGCAATATCAGAATTATTGGGCTTCCTGAAAAACTGGAGCGTAATCAACCTATCGATTTTTGTGCTCAAATGCTGAAAGATTTATTCCCTGATATATGATTGGAACTACCAAAATTTGAGCGCGCTCACCGAGTTACCTCGCCTAATTGGGATCCTGCCGAACCTCGCTCTATTATCATTCGCTTTTATAACTATCAGATTAAAGAACAGATCCTTCGTGAATCAAGGAAGAAACGTATATTACAATTTCGTGATCAACAGTTTCGGATTGTTCAAGATTATCCACCAGAAGTTCTAAGAGCTAGACAGGCTTTTAATTAGGTCATGTCTGATTTTTTCTAAGCTTTGCTGTCGCCTTTCTCTCAGAGATCCGTGTAAACTCAAGGTTACTACTTCTGTTAATAAGGTTTCTTGATTTACGAAGCCTGAAGAAGCTAAGAAATATTTACATAGTCTCCATGCTTAAATTCAACCTTGAGTTGCTTTATGCTAAATATTTTAATTTCCGGTGTTCAATCGAGTAATTGGCCCATCGTTGATAACAAGGTTTCTTGGTTTTACGAAGTCTTAATCATTTGTTTGATTAAGTAACTGGCGCCTTGTTATCTTTCAAACTATGAAAAATATGCAGGCAGACCGCATCCATTTTCTCTTTTGCTGTTTTCCACCTTTACACGGGTTCTCTAATGTTACTTTTTCGCAACTCGTTTTAAACAATACAATAGACAATAAGTGCAGAAGTAGACCATTCGGCCCTTCGAGCCTGCACCGCAATTCTGAGATCATGGCTGATCATCTACTATCAATACCCGGTTCCCGCCTTGTCCCTATATCCCTTGATTCCCCTGTCCATAAGATACCCATCTAGCTCCTTCTTGAAAGCATCCAGATAATTGTCCTCCACTGCCTTCCGAGGCAGTGCATTCCAGGCCCCCACAACTCTCTGGGAAGTTTTTCCTTAACTCTGTCCTAAATGACCTACCCCTTATTCTTAAACCATGCCCTCTGGTACTGGACTCTCCCAGCATCCGGAACATATTTCCTGCCTCTATCTTGACCAATCCCTTAATAATCTTATATGATGCAATCAGATCCCCTCTCAATGTCCTTAATTCCAGCGTGTACTAGCCCAGTCTCTCTAACCTTTCTGCGTAAGACAGTCCGGATATCCCAGGAATTAACCTTGTGAATCTACGCTGCACTTCCGCTACGGCCAGAATGTCCTTCCTTAACCCTGGAGACCAAAACTGTACACAATACTCCAGGTGTGGTCTCACCAGGACACTGTACAAATGCAAAAGGATTTCCTTGCACTTATACTCAATTCGCTTTGTAATAAAGGCCAATTCCATTAGCCTTCTTCACTGCCTGCTGCACTTGCTCATTCACCTTCAGTGACTGATGAACAAGTACTCCTAGATCACTTTGTATTTCTCCCTTACCTAACTCTACACCGTTCAGATAATAATCAGCCTTCCTGTTGTTACTCCCAAAGTGGAGAACCTCACACTTATTCCCATTAAACATCATCTGCCAAGTATCAGCCCACTCACCCAACCTATCCAAGTCAGCCTGAATTCTTCTAACATCCTCATCACATGTCACACTGCCACCCAGCTTAGTATCGTCAGCAAATTTGCTGATGTTATTCTCAATGCCTTCATCTGAATCGTTGATGTAAATCGTAAACAGCTGTGGTCCCTGTTACCGAGCCCTGTGGCAACCCAGTAGTCACCACCTGCCACTCCGAGAAACACCCATTCACCGCTACCCTTTGCTTTCTATCTGCCAACCAGTTTTCTATCCATGTCAATATATTCCCCCCAATACCATGAGCTCTGATTTTACCCACCAATCTCCTATGTGGGACCTTATCAAATGCCTTCTGAAAATCGAGGTACACTACATCCACTGGATCTCCTTTGTCTAACTTCCTGATTACATCCTCGAAAAACTCCAATAGATTAGTCAAGCATGATTTGGCCTTGGTACATCCATGCCGGCTCGGCCCAATCCTATCACTGCTATCTAGATATGCCACTATTTCATCTTTAATAATGGACTCTAGCATCTTCCCCACTACTGATGTTAGGCTGACAGGACGATAGTTCTCTGTTTTCTCCCTCCCTTCTTTCCTTTCTTAGAATGTGGGATAGCATTAGCCATTCTCCAATCCTCAGGAACTGATCCTGAATCTAAGGAACATTGGAAAATGATTATCAATGCATGCGCAGTTTCCAGAGCCACCTCCTTTAGTATCCTAGGATGCAGACCATCTGGACCTGGGGATTTGTTAGCCTTCAGTCCCATCAGTCTACTCATCACCGTTTCCTTCCTAATGTCAATCTGTTTCATTTTCTCTGTTACCCTATGTCCTTGGCCCATCCATACATCTGGGAGATTGCTTGTGTCTTCCTTAGTGAAGACAGGTCTAAAGTACTTTTTAAATTCTTCTGCCATTTCTCTGTTTCCCATAACAATTTCACCCAATTCATTCTTCAAGGGCCCACCATTGTTCATAATTATCTTATTGCTCTTCACATACCTAAAAAAGCTTTTGCTATCCTCCTTTATATTCCTGGCTAGCTTGCGTTCGTACCTCATTTTTTCTCCCCTTATTGCCTTTTTAGTTAAGTTCTGTTGTTCCTTAAACATTTCCCAATCATCTGTCATCCCACTCACCTTAGCTCTGTCATACTTCTTTTTTTTAATGCTATGCAATCTCTGATTTCCTTTGTCAACCACTGTGGCCCCTTTCCCCCCTTTGAATCCTTCCTTCTCCGGGGGATGAACTGATTTTGCACCTTGTGCATTATTCCCAAGAATACCTGCCATTGATGTTCCACTGTCTTTTCTGCTAGGACATCCGTCCATTTATCTTTGGCCAGCTCCTGCCTCATGGCTCCATAGTCTCCTTTGTTCAACTGCAACACTGACACCTCCGATCTGCCCTTATCCTTCGCAAAGTGCAGATGAGAACTTATCATATTATGGTCACTACCTCCTAATGGCTCCTTTACTTCATGATCGCTTATCAAATCATGTTCATTACACAACACTAAATCCAGAATAGCCTTGTCCCTGGTCAGCTCTCGTACAAGCTGTTCCAAGAATGCATCCTGTAGGCACTCTAGAAACTCCCTATCCTGGGGTCCAGCACCAACCTGATTCTCCCAGTTCACCTGCATGTTAAAACCCCCCATAACTACTGCGACATTACCTTTGCCACATGCCAATGTTAACTCCCTATTCAACTTGCACCCAATATCCATGCTACTGTTTGGGGGCCTGTAGACAACACCCATTAGGGTCTTTTTGCCCTTACTGCTCCTCAGTTCTATCCACACAGACTCTCCTTCTCCTGATCCTATGTCCCAACTTGCAAAGGACTGAATCTCATTCCTCACGAACAGGGCCCACCCCCTCTGCCCACATTTCTGTCCCTACGATAGCACGTATACCCTTGTACATTCATTTCCCAGGTCTGATCTCCCTGCAGCCATGTCTCTGTTATCCCAACAACATCATAGTTACCCATTTGCACCTGAGCTTCAAGCTCATCCGCCTTATTTCTGACACTTCGTGCCTTCAGATGTATAATTTTTAGCCCGTTTCTCCTCTCCCTGTTTAAATCGCTGCCTATTGAGCTGAACCCAGCTCCCTGAACTCCCATCGGGCTATACGCCCCTTGAATTTCGTTGTCCTTCCTAAATTTACTTATTCTTTCCGCACATTTAACTCCATGTTCCGTCAGACCATCCCTCTGTGCATGTGTCCTCCTTATCACTTGTTCCGCCTCACCTTTCTCTACTACACACTTAATATTCCGGAACCGTGTAGTCCCCACCTGTCCTTTATTCTTCATCTCGCTATCCTCTCTCTCATTCTGGATTGCTTCCCCCTGCAAATTTAGTTTAAACCCCCCCGAACAGCACTAGCAAACTTTCCTGCAAGAAAGTTAGTACCGCTCCAGTGCAGGTGTAAACCGTCCCGTCGGAACAGATCCCAACTTCCCTGGAACAGAGCCCAATTATCTAAAAACCTGAAGCCCTCCCTCCTGCACCATCCTCTCAGCCACGTATTAATCTGTATAATCCTTCTGTTCCTTTTCTCACTCGCACGTGGCACAGGTAGCAATCCTGAGATTGTTACCCTGGAGGTCCTGCCCTTCAGCTTCGCACCTAACTACCTGAACTCACTACGCAGGACCCCCTCACTCATCCTACCCACGTCGTTGGTCCCTACATGGACCACAACATCTGGGTTCTTTCTTTACCTCTCGAGAATAACCTGCACTCGGTCTGAGATGTCCCGGACCCCGGCACCAGGGAGGCAACATACCATCCGAGACTCCCAATCTTCCCCACACAATCTCCTATCTGCCCCCCCCCCCGACTATAGAATCCCCTGTCACTACCGCTCTCTTCTCTTCCCTCCTACCCTTCCTAGTCGAGGGCCCAAACTCAGTGCCAGAGACAGGACCACTGTAACTTGTTCCTGGTAGGTCATCCCCACCAACAGTATCCAAAACGGTATACTTATTGTTGATGGAACGGCCACAGGGTGGTCTGCTCTCTCTGTCTGCTCCCCCTGCCTCTCTTGACTGTCACCCATTTGCCTATCTCCTGTCTTTTCGGTGTGACTACCTCCCGATAGCTCTTACCTATCTCTGTGTCTGCCTCCCGAATGATCCGTAGTTCATCCAGCTCCTGCTCCAATTCCCTAACTGGTTCTGACAGGAGCTGCAGCTGGATGCACCTTTTGCAGGTGTGGCCATCAGGGACAACTGTGTTGACTCTGACCTCCCACATACTGCATACGGAGCACACCACTGCCCTATACGTTATATTCTCTAATACGTTATATTCTTTCAGTGTTATGCTGATTTTTACCTTCCTTTTAGTAATTTGACTGAAAGTAATTATGTAGGGTGTACATGTAGTAATTACTGAGGAATTAAACTATAGGGTGTTTTGCTTTACCTTAAATTCACTCAGATTTTTCCTATCTTTTGATTATCTATACAACTTTCTGTCTTTTACTGTTTTTCAATAGTATAAAATATTCTATATTTCTTATTGCTGGTTTTTTGTTTTTTCATTATTCTGCCATTTTGACATTTTGTTTTTTTTTTCCTCTCCCTTGAATGCCTTAAATGAATCTTGTAGGAAGCTACCTAAACCGCTTCCCTTTCTAATTATCTTCTATTTGTTTCTTTACTCCTTTTCTTTGCACCCGCGAGTATATGTTGTTTTACTTATTGATTTTCCTTATTTGATTTTCCTTATCTGTCTTTCCTTTTTACCGAGACCAATACTTATATTTTCCTTTTTTTTTCATAAATAGCGAACTTATTTACTTTGATATTTTATTTTTGTATATATATATATATATATATTTACAATCGTTTATACAGCACAGCTATACATATATATTTTCTGAAGCCACCGGAGTTTTGGGTTGGGAACGTTAGAATTAGTCTTCCCCCTCCCTTGGCTGATTTTTCTCTTTGGGGAGAGGGAGGGGGGCAAATGGGTTCTTCCAGAAAGCTGATTGGATATTTTTACTGTTTTATTTATTCACTATCTACATGTCTGCGATTACCTTTTATACATTACTAAAGGATGCTTGATGGATTCTTTTATTAATATACTCAGTTTTAATGTGAAAGGTCTAAATAACCCTGTTAAACGAAATAAGATTTTCTCTTATATCCGGAAACTTAAAACTCATATAATCTTTCTCCAAGAAACCTATATTCGTAAAGATGATATTTCACGTTCTTTCAAAGGATTGAATGGTATACATTTTCACTCACCCTCTCAATCTCGATCGAGAGGCGTTTCTATCCTGTTTTATCAGAACGTATCCTTTATTCAACATAATGTAATTTCTGATACAAATGGGCGCTTTATTATTGTTTCGGGTAGTCTTGAGAATAAACTAATCGTATTTGCGAATGTATATGCTCCAAATACAGATGACTCCTTGCTCTTGGAGCATCTTTTCTCTTTTCTGCCTGATTTGAATCAGTATTACTTAGCGATGGGTGGAGATTTTAATTTTTGGCTTGACCCTATATTAGACCGCTCTTCAAGTAAAACCCCTGTCACTAATAAATCAGTCCTACTTTTTAAATCTTTTTTATTTCAACGTGGTATTCTTGACGTGTGGCGTCTTATACACCCCCAAGAAAAGGAATATTCATATTTTTCTCAGGTTCATCATGTGTACTCTCGGATTGATTTTTTTTATAGATAGAAACTTGCTTCCATTGGTACGATCCTGTGATTTTTAGGAGATTGCTTTGTCTGATCATGCACCTGTGCTTCTGGCTTTGAGACTACCTGTTCACTCTGTACCAAATAGAAGTTGGCGTTTTAACTTATCATTGTTATCTGAAAAAAATTTTCCAACGTTTTTGGAAAACCATATTACTTTTTTCTTTAAAGAAATTTTTAAATGAGATACTGCGGGTAATATAGTCTGGGATACTTTGAAAGCATATATTCGTAGATAAATTATCTCTTACTCTACCTATATAAAGAAAAAAGCTGACAAAGAAAGGTCTAACCTAGCAGCGATATTAAAAGATCTTGATCGAAAGTATGCCCTATCTCCAGATCCAAGTATATATAATAAGCGTATTGAAATCCAATCCAAGTATAATCTTCTGCTGACTTACCCAATTGAACGACAACTGTTGAGAGATAAAACTCAATTTTACATTCACGGGGATAGAACTGGTAGTTTATTAGCCAATCGCTTAAAATCTTTTACAGTTAATCGTCAAATCACAGAAATTTTTAAAGATAATAGAACTAAGACATCCGACCATTCTGAAATTAACAACGTATTTAAAGACTTTTACCTTAAGTTGTATCAGTCTGACTGTTCTTCAGATGATACCTATACGAATGCTTTTTTCAGTAATATCAACATTCCTACATTGTCTGCTGATAGTCTAACACAGTTAGATCAGCCTATTTCCAACGAAGAAGTGGCTGAGGCTATACGTGCTTTACATTCTGGTAAGACCCCAGGACTTGATGGCTTTCCTGGGGAGGTTTATAAAACTTTCACTAGTTACTTATAATTATTTATCCTCTGTTTTATCAGAGTCCTTTAAATCAGGTAAACTCCCTCAATCTTTTTATGAAGCTTTTATTTCTCTTATTCTTAAACAAAATAAAAATCCAGCTGAATGTTCTTCATAGAGACCGATTTCTATTTTAAATGTTGATGCAAAAATTTTATCCAAAATCTTAGCTCGGAGAATTGAAAATATTTTACCATCTATTATATCACATGACCAGACAGGATTTATTAAAAATCGTTACTCACATTTTAATATTCGTTGGTTATTGAATGTGATATATTCACCATCCAAAAAAAAATCGGAGTGTATATTATTCTTAGATGCAGAAAAAGCCTTCGATAGGTTTGAGTGGAATTATCTTTTTCAGACCATAGAAAAGTTTCATTTTGGGCCTAATTTTATTCGTTGGGTTAAATTAATCTACTTGTCTCCTACCGCTCAGGTTATTACTAAATCCGAAATTTCTAAGCAATTTAAATTACAGCGGGGATCTAGACAAGTTTGCTCACTTAGTCCTTTACTTTTTGCTTTAGCTATAGAACCCTTAGCAATAGCATTTCGAGAAGCTAAGGACATTTCTGGTATACTAAGGGAAGGTTTGACTCATAAAATTTCATTATACGCTGATGATATTTTACTTTTTATCTCTAACTCTGAAACCTCTTTACCTTTGGCTCTTTCTTTAATTTCCCAGTTTAGTTCTTTTTCAGGATATAAGCTGAACCTATTTAAAAGTGAGCTATTTCCTTTACATGACCTAATGTCATCAAATGCCAAATTTCCGTTCAAAGTTGTTACAAGTCAATTTACTTATCTAGGTGTAACAATTACTAAAAACTTCAAGAATTTATTTAAAGAAAACTTAAACCCCTTATTGAATTATGTGAAAAAGATGCTTTTTAAATGGTCCCCTCTTTCTTTATCCCTAATTGACCGAATTACCTCGATTAAAATGAAGATTCTTCCTAAATTTTTATCTTTTTCAGGCCTTACCTACTTTTATTCCTAAGACGTACTTTGATTCTTTAGATTCAATTTTAACATCTTATATTTGGAATAATAAACAAGTTCGTTTAAGTAAAGTTTACCTACAAAGAAATAAAGAGATGGGTGGACTAGCCCTACCCAATTTTAGGTTTTACTATTGGGCTGCCAATATAAGGAATATTACTTTCTGTTCCTATTGTATTTATCGTAAAGATTGCCCATCATGGGTCTCCTTAGAAGTCAATTCTGTAAAACATTCCTCTATTGTCTCTCTTCTTGGATCATACTCCTCTTTTTCAGCAAATAAAATAACGGATAACATAATTGTTACGCAAACTTTAAGGATTTGGGCTCAATTTAGGAAATTGTTTGGTTTAGAGAATTTTTCATTATCATCTCCCATTCTCCTCAATTATTGTTTTATTCCTTCCATGACTGATAAAGTCTTTAAAGATTGGGATGAACTAGGTATTAAGTGTTTTTGGGACCTGTTTATCTCAGGATCTCTTGCCTCATTTGACCAATTGTCAAATAAATTTGCACTCCTAAAAACACATTTCTACAGATCCCTTCAAATTAGAGATTTTCTACTTGTCCAATTAACTACTTTTCCTATAGGTCCTGATAAAAAAATTACTGGACGATCTTTTAAATTTAAAACCGTTTGTTAATGGTTCTATTACCGGTATCTATAACTTGTTGATTGATTCTAGACAGGACATTTTATATAAAATTAAAAAAGCTTGGGAGGATGTCCTAAATTGTCTGATTTCTGATGATAGATGGAATAAAATTATTAAACAGTCTAATAAATAATCTTTCTGTGCTCGTCATTCCCTGGTACAATTTAAAGTGGTTCATAGAGCTTACATTTCTAAAAAGAAGCTGTCCAGTTTTTACCCGAATGTTTCTCCACTTTGTAATAAACGCAACTCTGCGGATGCCTCTTTAATTCATATGTTTTGGTTTTGCCCTAAAATTAAAAAGTTTTGGCGGGAAGTATTTCATATCGTCTCACAACTTTTTAGGGTCCAATTTGACCCAAATCCTCTTACTGCCTTGTTTGGTATTATTGCAAATGAAGATATAACTTTAAATACTCCTAACATCCAGGTTTTAGTTTTTACCTCTCTTTTAGCAAGAAGAGCGATCTTGTTTAAATGGAAGGAGTCTACCCCTCCTACACATCTTCAATGGCTACGTGATGTTATATCTTATTTAAATTTAGAAAAGATCCGCTGCTCAGTCTTAAATTCGAAACAATCTTTTTATGATATCTGGGGACCTTTCCTAAATTACTTTTCCAATTTATAAAGTTTAACGGTGCACAGACTTTTATCAATATTTTTATCTTCTCTTCTTAAGTGAATATGTCTTTTTTTTTAATTATCCATTGTATTCCATCAGCTTTTATCTTTGGTAGTTAGTAGGGGGTTGACTTTTTTAGATAAAAAAATTCTTTTATGATGTATGACTTACCTTTAAATTTTTGATTACAGAGTGGTATACCTTTGTGTGTTATGCTATAATATTTTGATCAATTTTATTACAATATATGAATGTACACAAGTTATGTTGAGATGTATCTATGTGTTGACATGGATAAGGGTGACCATTGTGTCAAACTCTGCTTTGTAGGATTTAAAAGATTAGCAACATTTTCTCGAAAAAGATTCTTGACGTTCCTTGTTACTGCAATACCAAGGTAAGTAAATTGATTATTAAAGGGAAGTCATGAAATGGTAATACTTGTGCTTCTCTGTTAATTGGGAAGAGTTCACTCTTATGTAAATTAGGGGGAATTAACTTTTGTTGCGGTTTTAGAAAAATTTGATTTTGGACACTGTTTTATTTCATGGGTTAAATTGTTATACTCCTGTTCCACCACTTCTGTTTTGAATAACTCTCAGGAATCACAGTTTTTTAGTCTTAAACTTGGCACCCGACTTTAAGTCCTCTACCTTTTGATTTGGCTATAGAGCCACTGGCGATTGCGTTTCCAAGTTGTCCTGAATTGACTGGGATTTGGAGAGAAGGTATTGAGCATAAAGTTTCTCTTTATGCCGACGATATTTTACTTTTTGTATCGAATCCGTCCACTTCATTATCCCCAATGTTTTTACTTCTTGATCAATTCCACCAGCTTTCTGGTTGTAAAATTGTTTATTCTTTACATTTGTCGTATGCAAGCTGCTTCACTGATGTTCCGATGACAATGAACTTGACTTTGACTTGATGTTTGAGCAGCCGAGAGGACAGAACAGAAAATAACGTCCTTTTGCAACAAAATACGATCCTGAAACCCTGCGGAATGGTGTCGGCCCGAAACGTTCACAATATTCTTTTTCCATAGATGCAGCCTGGTCCATTGAGTTTCTACAGCATTTTGTGTGAGTTGCTTGGATTTCCAGCATCTGCAGACTTTCTCTTGATTATAAACAATGATTAATTTAGCAATTTATTAATAAGATTCAGTGGATATTTCAGCCCCAGTTTTATCTCGTATCTGATCTTACTCTGTGTCCCTGCATAAATAAATGGATTCACGCAGGAGCACAGGAACTGAAGTGCGTACCCGCTTTCTTCCAGAGGAAAATTCGATTCACTAAAATTGGAACCTGAAAAGAAAGAGATGCCGGTAATGTGAACGCAGAGGAAATTTATCAGTACCACCAGCCACAAGAGGATGAAGATACCCGAGACACTTAGGAGCAGGATGATGGACTTCCTGCGGCTGTCTGTCTCCGGGTCGTTCTGTCTCTTATTGTTCCCGCCGCCTTGGAGATTTCTGCGGATTCCAATAGCCCTTAAAATGTTTTTGATGGTTAGCAAATTGAACAGAAACATTAGAACGAATGGCAGGCAAGGTGTTAAAATTATATCCATCCAGTCGAATAGTATCCAGCCAGCTGAGGTATAATATGCCGACTTAATTATACAGGGTTTGGGTTCGACTTTATGTGAAGGTTCATATATGAACCCCATAAATACGATTTTCAAGCAGCTCAGGGCACTCACTATTCCAATCATCACAACAGCCATTCGTTCTGTGCAATATTTCGTTTTCAATTTTGGGCAACAGATAGCCACAAAGCGATCAAATGTGAACATCACTGTTACCCAGACGGAGCATTCTCTTACCCCGTAAGCTACGGCGACATTCACAATGCACCCCGGCATGATGGTCAAAAGATTGGACGGGTAAATCATGGGAACAATCCGGAGTAATATTACGCCCGTGATGATGACCAGCAGGTCTGTCACCGCCATCGACACAAGGTAGACAGTGATACATCTGGAGAGACCGCACCGTCTGCGAAGCATCACCGCAATCACTGCCAAATTGACTGTAACAGACGAGGACAGAGGGAGTGAATATCCGCGATAGCGAGTGGTTTAAGAAAGAATACGGAAGAACATTCCCGTGTTGATATGTTTTGTGTGCGTGGTGTGATTATAATCTGGGTTTGGGGTGCGCGCTGAACAAAAAGTGCTGTGCAGAAGTTAGAGGCGCATATATATTTAGGGTGCCAAGGACTTTAGCACAGTATTGTGGTAATTTTAAGTTTTGCACTGTATTGATGCCGCAAAGAAAATAAAACGAATTTCCTGACATACATTGGAGGTTGTAAACCTGTTTCTGATACTGGTCGCTATAGTGTACTGAAAATGAGAAGCGGGCAGGGAGAGGTTCATCATGTTGGCGAAAATGTAATGGGAGAGGTAAGCACCAGAAAAAATTTGCAGCAATGATCCATAAACCAATTGTTTGGAATCCAATGACCCTCAGGCCTCAGGGAAGAGTCTGTCTGAACCCACGCCTCCAAAGACCCTGCTAAGGCTTCCTTGCCAGCGATACAACGTCCCTCCCATAGTGCTGCTCCCTCGCCATACGCATCTTTGCTCCCGCCAGAATAACAACCTCTCCATCCGCTCCACGTTGACAAATACATTACTAGCTGTTTATATATGTGACTAAATCTTTTGGTCTTCCAATTTGTGTCTGTTGTCACCGATATACAGGAGGCCACACCAGGAGCACTGAACATAGTAACTGACTCCAACAGACTCACGGATGAAGGGTCGCTTCACCTGGAAGGATTGGTTAGAGCGCTGGATGTTAATGAGGGAGGAGGTATAAGGGCAGGAGTAGCATTGGTTCAGCTAACAAGGATAAGTGCAGGGAGGGAGATCAAAGGGGAGGGACGAATGTGTGTTTCTTAAAAGTCCCTAAAGTATCATCTTCTACCACCACTCAGGCAGTTGATTTCATTTTTGTGCGTGTCAGCGTGGTGTGATAATGTGTCGAATTTTTTTTTGTGTGGTATTTAAATGTGGTGCGGTGTGGCTTTTGAAATTGTGTGGCATGAATGTTATGTTTCTGTGTGGTGTTTCTGGTGTGCTTGACAAGCCGTAGTACAGTAAAAGTGACAGGTATACCTTGTGCCCGAAAGTATTCAATGTGACGCTTACTTGGACGCTTGAAGCTGAGTTGACAAAAAGTTATCTGGTAAAGAATTCTATTTTGTGATAGAAAGAATTGCGTCGTGATGTTGCAAGATACTTCAGTTTGGACCTTACCTGTGAATGTGTCTCTATGGAACAGATTCAGAATATGGTCGGTATATTCCAATGTATATTTTTCACTGAGTTAATACCGCTGTTCCTTCGTTACCAGTTTGAAAGGATAAGTTTTCTGGGGAAGGTGCTGAGTCACAATCATCACATGACTGAATGTAGACTAACTTTTCTGGAAATACACGGTTTAATTTTTCCTGCCTATGTGAATATGCAATCACTTCGTCATTCTTCCTGTATACCCTGTCACCTGGGGTGACCTGGAAAAAATCGTTAGACGTTCCACAATTTCTTGCCTTGGCGTCCTGTAAGAACATCCTATCTGGGTGCTTCACAGCTATGTAATGCAAAAGACCAAGTCATTACCCTTCCGTGCATTGATTCCTTCTCGTATCTGGTGCTCAGAAGAGCAGCTAACATAGCGTCTCCTTGCACCCTGAACATTTCCCTTTATCTCATTCCCTTTGTGTAACCAATGCAAAACCTGATAGAACGTGCAAACAAAATGAAGGACAGATTCTATCACACTGTTAATAAAACTTGAACGAGTTTCACCCGCCTTGAACAGTGGAGGGGATTACAATTGTTTGTCTCATCGCCAGGCATGGAATCCCAAAGCAAGGGGTTACAGACAGTTGTAGACCATCGACGATATATTCAAAAGCTGGTGCCTCAAAAAGTTAACTTCTGTCAGGAAGGACCTTCACCATGCAAGACAAGGCGAGGATCCTTAGTGAAGATACTGGGCTCCTGTCTTTGCAACCACGCGAAAGGAGCACAGCAGCCAGAAGAGCTGCATTTAATGATTCACAGTGTGTTCCCCTCTGCTATCAGCTTTCTGTACAGTCCATGAACACGGCCTCATTTTCCGGTATTTTGCACTGATTATTTATTGTTTCAATTGACAGGCAGCACAATACCAGTACAGACAGCGGAGATACAGTATTTGAAAATATTTTGCAGATTAATAATTAACACAAATACTTTACCTGGAATGCCGATGGTTGCAATGATGGCATAATAAAAGATCAACCCGAGGCTACTTGAAACGGCATGCATTGTTGATGAATAGTTAAAGCATGAAATATTCTGCTTTCAAGTAGTTGTATATTTATAGACGACAGAGATCACCAGGGAGCATACTAGGAGGACATTATCGTTTTTTTTAAACTGCCAACTGTATTACTTCGAAATAAACAACTTAAAATAGCCGATTACAAAAACATTTTGATCAATAATTCTGCACGATGTGTAATCGTGTTTCCATTTTATCCAGGAATGTTAAGTCTAGAATGCTGGATGTAATTGGTGAAATGTTTTCTTAGCCCAGTGAACCTTACGCATTGGAAAGCGAACAGACGCAGTTTGAGATGCGCTCAAATACAAGCACAAATGGCAGAAATATGTTCAGTAGTCTACTTTGGAGAAAAGTGTGAAAACAATCATTCTGCTGTTAAACTCCAGTAAATATAAATGTGACTGTTGGGTCATGAACGGAACATTGAAGGACAGGGAAATATTCGTAAGGAAGAATATTTGAGTATTTGAAGCAGCTGTTCCTAAACCTGGTGGCAGGTGATTTAAGGTCACTGAACCCCCTACCCGAAGTTAGCCGCAAGAACATGGTATGGTGCAGTTTGTGGTGTTCTTTGATGGCGTTAATGATCATATGGTTGCCCAGTCTCCTGCATCACAGGCCGGGCTGTTACCATAGACAGGAAGGTCCGCTGAAGCAGTCACATCTATACCGTCACTACAACGGCAAGAGGCTGGTTAAACAGCAGACCGTTGTTTTCTTCAGAAACGAATTCAAAGGTTAACTGTTCATCAGTTTTTCTGGGTTATTCCAGATGACAGAATACCAAAAGACACGATTCTACTTTTAAAGTACATTTTGCATATTTTTAGCTTCGGGTAGATGGGGCTCGTCACCCGTGTTTCAAACTCCCCTGTCTTGCGACGATACCTACTTATGGGGAAGGGCTCGGGAGTAGTCCGCGAAGTATTAAGCCTGAGCTGGAGTCCCTAAGGTTGGTTTGCAACTCCTGCAACGCTGCTGGTGCCAGACTGCAACGGTCTCTCCTGTTCCTCTGGGTTCATCAAATGTGTAGAGGGGGAGCTAACACATGGGCAACAGCTTGCTCACTAAATTGTACTCTTCCGACTGGTGCATCTAATTTACATAGAATATAGAATAGTACAGCCCAGTACAGGCCCTTCGGTCTACAATGTTGTGCCGACCCTTAAACCCTGCCCCCCATATAACCCTCCACTTTAAATTAATCCATATACCTGTCTAGTAGGCTTTTAAACTTCACTAGTGTATCAGCCTCCACCACTGACTCAGGCTGTGCATTCCACGTATCAACCACTTTCTGAGTAAAAATCCTTGCTCTAATATCCCCCCTTGAACTTCCCTCCCCTTACCTTAAAACCCTGAGCTCTTGCATGGAGCAGCGGTGCCCTGGGAAAGAGGCGCTGGCTGTCCACTCTATCTATTCCTCTTAATATCTTGTATACATCTATCATGTCTCCTCTCATTCTCCTTCTGTCCAAAGAGTAAAGGCTTAGCTCCCTTAATC
The DNA here is from genome assembly GCF_048418815.1 of Hemitrygon akajei. Classification (NCBI taxonomy): domain Eukaryota; kingdom Metazoa; phylum Chordata; class Chondrichthyes; order Myliobatiformes; family Dasyatidae; genus Hemitrygon; species Hemitrygon akajei. Next base: position 34,775,179 of record NC_133148.1, read on the forward strand.
TCTTATCATAAAGCATACTCTCTAAGCCAGGAAGCATCCTTGTATATCTCCTCTGTACCATTTTCAATGCTTCCGCATCCTTCCTATAGTCAGGCAATATCCATAGTCGATATCGACCAAAGGAGGGCTCGTCAACATCATCGACATCATCATCAACATCATCATCAAAATCATCATCTGAGAATGAGGTGCAATCAGTGAGGGGTAAAGAGGACGACACATTTTGATTCTACCTTGTAATGTACAGTAGATGCGGTTGCTATGACTGTGAATAAGTCATTGCAGAAGTCAGAAAACACGTGGATATGAGAGTAACATGAAGATTGGAGAATAAGTAATGTGTGTCAGATCATTGGAGAAAACAAGTGGAGGAAAAAAGAAGCGCAGCCGTCCCACGACTGAATGTAGATTAACTGTACTGCAATTGCATGGTTTAACATTACCGCTATACGTACACTGGGAATCGGTTTTTTATTCATCTGGCAAACCCCTATGGCCTATTAAGTTTGGCAAATGTGCTATGTGTATTTTTGCTTCGTTTAACGACCTCCTATGTGAATGCAGGACAGTTTGGTACAGGAACAGCCCTAGCTAAGTCCAGAAGGATTCGCAGAGAGCTATTAAGAAAGCCGGATTCATCACAAAACCAGCCTCCCCTCTATTGATTCTATCTGCAATTCCCGCTTCTCAGTAGAACAGCTAAAATAACCATTCTCTCACCCCGGCCATTCTCCCATTTCTTCCCTACCATCGGACTCGTGGTTTCTATCTCGCAGTTATCAAACCCTTGAAGAAGTTTTTAATACAGTAAATGCTTAACTCTTGACGTCGCATTATTCATCATCATGACGCTTGCAGCTTATTTGTTGACATGCAGTGCATATCCTTTGTAATGATGACTATATTCTGCATTTTTCTTTTTGTTATAATGTATACGTATTTATTGAATGGCGTGTCTATAAACGCAACACGATGAATTTCTTATAAAGCAGACTCTGTCACCTCTCTCTTACGGATTCTGTCTTCTGGTTCATACGGTTGATCGAAAAAGCCTGACCCTGGAACGTCAGGTGAGTTGGGAGAGAGTCTTATCCCTATGAAACAACGAGATCAAAACTTATTCGCGTACCTTTGATAAAGGAACCGATCTAGCATTGAGGTCCACACTCTGGAGACTAAGCAGATAGTGAATATATCAGGTCTAGATATTGTGATTCTATGATGGTAGAATCATTGCTGTTGACTTCCATCCGACACGACAATGAGAATTTCAGTCTCCTTCATTGTAGTTTACCCTGCAAAAAATTCATTTTGTTGCATGAGGCCTGGCTGGACCGTGAGCCACATTAATGCTCAGCAGATTGTTGGTATCTTTCTATTTTTCGTATCGCAATTCAGTGAAATATGTAGGAAAGCAGCTGTTGAGAAATAAGGGAAACCGCTTCAGCATTGTTGTTAGTGAATCTAATCAGAATGTCACCAATTGAAGATTGAAGGCGAGCACTTTCAATGTATATAAAGCTATATTGATCAGATGAACTATTTTATTAACAACACTCATCGCAAGTTCTTCTATTCACACAAGAATAACCTCCTTCACTAGTTGCTCGGGATCGAAGTAGACTTACTAACATTTTAAATCGAGTTCACTGACAGATTTACTCCAAGTTTCCGCCCTTAATTTCCTCTTCAACGCTTTAACGGGAACAGACAGTTTTAATTCTGCCTCTTTTTAATTACTGCATAACATACCTTGACTTACTAATGTTCCTTTCTTATCAGATTCAGACGAACAATGTAACGCTGTTCCACGCTATTGGTGAATCTGCAAAACTTTCTGTAACATTGATAAATGCGCCGAAATATTCAGCTATCTTCATTGTGACTATATTTCTGCAGTCTAATGAACCAGTCTCTCTTCGTACTGCTAACTAATCTAACCTTTTCCCGTGTGTAGCACAGTGGGAAAGCGGCTGGTGTTGCTACCTGAGAGCTCCGAAGACCCAGGTTTGATGCCGACTCTCAGGTGCTGTCCATCTACAGTTTCCCATTGTTACAGCAGCAGCGAGAGTTTCCTCCCACATTCCAAAGGCATGCAGGTCGGTAGGTTAATTGGCTGCCTTGAATTGCGCTTGACTTACAGGTGAATTGGGAGCGACTCATGTCCCTATGAAAACACGAGATCAAACGCTCTTCGCGTACCTCTGGGAGGAGATTACAAGAATGGGGGAGAATAAAATATGACATTAGTGTAAATGGGCGTTTGATGGTCAATTTCGAATCAGTGCGCCGAAGGGCTTGTTTTTTGTGTTGTGTAGCTATATAACTGAGCAGGTGAGACAATACAGGATATGATTAACATAAAACAGGAAGGGGCAAGATGCCATCACGACGCAGCGTGGGCCAAAGAGTGAGGGAGAACAACTGCATTGCTTAAAACATGTTTGGACAGCTATATTGACCAGCTACAGGGTCCCTTATCATACTGTATAGCTCAATGAAACAAGGTACGCTAAACGTCACCAAAAGTAAAGAACTGATACTTTTTCAACGAGGAGCAGAAGAGCGAACATGCGCCAGTCTACATGAATGAATCGCTCACGGAGAGAGAGTCAGCAGCCGAATTTCCCGCGTAACATTTTCGAGGACTTGTCCTAGGCCCCACATATACTGTAGATGTAATTATATAGATATTATACCAGTATCTTTATTTTCCTAGGATGTTCGGATTGTTATCAAAAACTCTGACCGACTCTCTACTGGTGTACTGATCAAATTATACTGAGCAGTTGTCATTGTCTGGAAAGGCAATTACAATACGTTGGAACATAAGAGTTTGCAGAGAGTTGCAGATTTTGCCCAATACATCACGGTTAAATCTTCCGAACCATCAGAAGTATCAACCTCAAGAAGACATCATCCATTATAACCGATTCCCTCCATCTGGGCCCTGCTCTCTTCCCGCAGCTACCATCAGTTAAATCGTATAGAAGCCTGAGGTTCACACGACCGGGTTCAAGATCAGTCACACGATAATTTAGCAGGTCAACGAACAACTTAACCAAATTGGACTAAAATGGACTGTACTTTGCTCTTATTGTATTTTGCAGTTAAACAATGTTTATTTACATGTGTAAATGACAATAAGCTTGACTTTGACTTTGCATTTAAGCAGCTAAGGTGATAGAACAAAAACGACGATGGCTTGCAACATTAACCGATCTACGAGTACTGTATATATAAAAAAAGCTCATTTCAGTAATTTATTAATGAGATTCAGTGGATATTTCAGCCCCAGTTTGATCTCGTCTCTGATCTTACTCTGTGTCCCTGCATAAATAAATGGGTTCACACAGGAACAGAAAAACTGAAGCGCGTATCCGCTTTCTTCCAGAGGGAAATTTGATTCACTGAAATTAGAACCTGAAAAGAAAGAGATGCCGGTAATGTGAACGCAGAGGAACGTTATCACTACCAACAGCCACAAGAGGATGAATATACCCGAGATACTTAGGAGCAGGATAATGGACTTCCTGCGACTGTCCGTCTCCGGGTCGTTCTGTCTCTCACCGTTCCCGCCACCTTGGAGTCTCCTGCGGATTCTGATGGCCTTTAAGATATTTCTGATGGTTAACAAATTAAGCAACAAAATAAGAACGAATGGCAGACAAGGGGTTAAAATTATATCCGCCCAGTCAAATGTTATCCAGCCAGGTGAGGTATAATATGCTGATTTTATTATGCATGGTGTAGGTTCGGATTCATGTGGAGGGTCATACATAAAACCCATAAATACATTTTCTAGGAAGCTCAAGACACTCACTGTTACGATCACCACAGTCGCCATTCGCTCTGTGCAATAGTTTGTTTTCCATTTTTGGCAGCAAATAGCCACATAGCGATCAAAGGTGAACATCACCGTCACCCAGACGGAGCAGTCTCTTATGGCGTACGCTACGGCGACATTAACAATGCACCCTGGGATGATGGTCAAGATATTGGACGGATTAGTCATGGGAAAAATCCGGAGTAATATCACGCCCGTGATGATAACCAGGAGATCCGTCACTGCCATCGCCAGCAGGTAAACAGTGATACATCTGGACAAACCGCATCGTCTGCGCAGCAGTACCCCAATCACGGCCAAGTTTGCTGCAATAGAGGAAGACAGATGGAGTGAATATCAATGATTGTGAATGGTAACAGTGAGATTATCAATGATTATGCTGTGTCAGAATATATACGAGGGCAGTGTTGAATATAATACTGTGCAAAATGGTTAGGCGGATATATATAGCTGGGATGCCCGAGCTCTTTGCAGAGTGTTGTAGTAATTTTATGTATTCTACTGTAAAGCTGCCACAAAGAAAGAGAAACAATTTTCAAGACATATGTAAGTGGTGTTAAACCTGATTCTGATGCGGTTCTTTATTGAGGACTGAGAGTGGAAAGGTGGCAGGGAGAGGGAAATCATGGTTTGGAAAAGTGGAAGGGAAATCGCAGGTAGAGGGGAACAATAGAGAGACTGTGATGATCAATAGAACAATAGTGAGATAGCGAAGATCAATAAACCAATTGTTTGTAACCCAACGATCTATCTTACTGTCTCAGGACTGGGGGCGTCTACACGCACTAGCTACAGTCCTGGGACTTCTTCTCTGCCATTTGACCAGCACCCTTCTCGCAGTGCTTCACCATCGCCGTCCTATCTTTGCACTCGCTAGACTTATAAACTTGTTGCTATGTTTACAACTACTACAGTATTGTGCAAAAGACTTAAACAGACCAGATATGTAATTCGGTCCACAATGTGTGCCTAACCAGATCAATTAAGAATCCAATGGACAAATAATCTAAACCCTTATGTGTACACGATGTTGGCATCCTTCAATTTTTTTCATACTTAAGTGTCCAGCTGACTGTCTCTTCAAAACTTCTCATGTATCTGTCTTTACCCCCACTCAGACAAGTGGTTCATATTTGTTCATGTTTGCGTAGCATGATAACGCCATGATCATTTTTTTTGTGGTGTGAGAGTGTGTTCGGGTGTGTGCTTTGAGAACGTGTGGCTTGAATTGTTTATTTCTGTGTGGTGTTTGTGTGTATGTGGATTTTTATATAATAGATGGAAACAATGGAATCCTCATTGTTATTGTGTGCGGTGTTTGTGGCTGTGTATTTATGGTGTGTATTTTGTGTGTTTGATATACCTAACGAAGAAGTAGAACGGTGAAATTCACAGTTAAACGTTGTACTTGAAGTTATTCAATGTGACTTTTGTACCTTTGACGCCTTGAGACTCAATTGACAAACTGCGTTCTTGTGATGAACTGCGTTGTGATACGGCAGTTCGGAGTTTACCAAAGTGAATGTCTCTATGGAACACATCAAAGTGTAAGAACGACATCTTCCATATGAACTTTTCACTGACTGTATTTTGTTACTCGTTTGAATGGCTGAGTTTTTCCAGAACTTCAAAGGAAGGTGCTGAATCGTAACAGAACTCAATGTAGACTATCATCTTTGCAATTACACCGTTTAAACTTTCCTCTCTAAGTAAAAATAACATTAGTTCATGTTTCCTACAAGCCTTCTAGCCTAGGAAAATAATCGCTAGAACTTCCACAATTTCAGCCTTTGTTTCCTTTAACAAACTCCTTTCTGTGTGATTCACAGCTTGGTACGGCAATTGCTCTACAAAAGACGATGTTATTACAGAAATTACCCTCCCCTCCTTTGATTACGTCTGTGTTTCCTGTTGCTCAGGACAAAAACCAACATAGGATCTCCCCTCACCTTGCCCATTTTCCCTCCTCTCCCTCCCAAAAAACCTTGAAAGACTACAAGACCATGAGATATGAGTAAAATTAGGCCATTTGACTGATCGTGTTTGCTCCGCCATTACATCATTGCTGATCCATTTCCCCCCTCAGTCCCAATCTCCTGCCTTCTCCTGTATCCTTTGCACTCCTGAAGAATCAAGAATTTATAAACCTTTGTCATAAATATACCAAAAGTGTTGACACAGTTGCACGTGGCAATGGCTTCCACAGATTCACCATTCTCTGGCTAACGCAATTCCTCTTCGTCTCTGTTCTAAAAGTTCACCTCTCTATTTTGAGGTTGTGTCCTCTGGTCTTAGACTCCTGTACCATATGAAATATTCTCTCCTGATCCACTCTATCGAGGCTTTTTCACATTCGATTAGCGTCAATGAGGTCACCCCTTATTCTTCTGAATTATGGAGAGCAGAGTCCCAGAACCATCAAGCGCTTCTCAAATGAGAAACTTTTCAATCCTGGAATCGTTTTCACAAACCTCCTTTGAAACCTCTCCAATGTCATCGCCTCATTTCTTTGATGATTGACCCAAGACTGCTCAAAATTCTCCAAGTGAGGCCTCACTAGTGCTTTATAAAGCCTGAACACTATATCCTTGATTTTACCTTGTAGTCCTCTCGAAATGATTGATAAAATCACATTTGCTTTCCTGAGCACCAACCCAACCCGAAATGTGAACTTTAGGGAATTCTGCACAAGGACTGCCGAAAACCTGTGCGCCTCAGATTTTTTGAATTTTCTCTCCACTCAGATAATAGCCTACGTTTTCATTTATTCTACCTGACCATACACTTCGTGATGCTGCATTTCATCTGCCACCTCTTTGCCCATTCTCCTAGTCTGTAAATTCTGTACTTTCTCAAAAATACTTCCGCTGCATCTGTCTTTCTATCCTACGCAAACATTGCCTCAAGGCCCTCATTTCTTTCTTCGAAGACATTGATACATAATATAAAAAAAAGGTCTTCCAACGCAGACCCATATGGAACACCACTAGTTACCAATAGGCAGCCTACCCGAAAAGGCTCCTACTTCCACTCTTTTCCTTCTGCCAATTAACCACTGCTCTGTCCATGCTAGAATCACTCTAGTAATACCATAGCAATACAATAATAGCTCATGTGCGGCACCTTGTCAAAGTACAAACATAGAAAGCATAGAAACATAGAAAAAACTACAGCACAATACAGGCCCTTCGGCCCACAAACTTATGCCGAACATGCCCGTACCTTAGAAATTGCTAGGGCTACTCATAGCCCTCTAGTTTTCTAAGCTCCATGTACCTATCCAAAAGTCTCTTAAAAGTCCATATCATATCCACCTTCACCGCCGTTGTCGGCAGCCCAATCCACGCACACACTACTCTCTGCGTAAAAACATAACCCTGAGATCTCCTGTGTACGTACTCCCAAGCACATTAAACCTGCACCCTTTTGTGGCAGCCATTTCAGTCCTGGGAAAAAGCCTCTGACTATCCACACGATCAATGCCTCTCATAATCTTATACACCTCTATAATATGTTTAGATTTTAGAAAATCCAAGTGCACAACATCCATCGATTCTGCTTTGTCTATCATGTTTTATTTCTTCAAATAATTCGTATAGAATTGTCAAGGAAAATTTTCCTTTAAGGAAACCATGCCGACTACGGCCTATTTTATGATGTGCATTCAAGTACCACAAAACCACATCATTAACAATCGACTGCAGCATCTTCCCAGCCACTGAAGTCAGACTAACAGGCCTATAATTTCCTTTCTTCTGTCTCTCTTCCTTCTTGAAGCATGGAGTAACATTTATAATTATCCATTCCCCCAGAACCTTGCTGGAATCAATTGATTCTTGAACGATCTCTGCTAATGCCTCCACAGTCTCATCCACAACCTCTTATAGAACTCTGGGGTGCATACAAGCTGTTCCATGTAATTTATCTACCTTCATCCCGTTCATTCTCCCCATTCCTAAGTAATGGCAACTTCACATTCTTCTGCCCCCGACACGCAAGAACTTCTGAATTACTACTAGTGCCATACACAGTTAAAACTGATTAAAAATGCATATTCAGTTCGTCCGCCATTCCCTAGTCCCCCATTACTAACTCTCCAGCATCACTTTCTAATGGTGCGATCTCTACTGTCGCATCTCCTTTACATTTGACATATCTGAACTAACTTTAGGTATCCTTTTTTTAATATTACTGAGTAACCAACATTTCCTTCTTTATGACTTTTATGCTGTCTTCTGTTGGTTTCCCAATCCTCCAACTTCACGCTAATTTTCGCTCTATTAAATGCACTGTATTTGGCTTTTAAACTGTCGCTGCTTCCCTTGTTAGCCATGGTTGTGTCATCTTGACTTTAGAACAATTTTCCTCTTTGCGATGTGGGCATCGTGCGCCTTCCGAATTGCTTCCAGAAGCTTCAGCCAATTCTGCTCTGCCGTCGTCGCTGCCAGTGTTCTTTTCCAGGCAATCTTGGCCAGATCTTCTCTCATGCCTCTGCAATTCCTTTTACTCCACTGTAATACTGATACATTTGACATTAAATTTTCCATCTCAAATTGCAGGATGAATTGTATCATGTTATGATCACTGTCCACAAAGGGACTCTTTACCCTGAACTCACGAATCAATTCTGGTTCATTACATAGCACCCAATCCAGCATTGCAGCTCCAGGAGTATACTCATCTAAGGGCTGCTCTGAAAACCCATTTCTTAGGCATTCTAGTAATTCCCCTTTTTGTGATCCAGCACCAACCTGATTTTCCCAGTCTTTTTATCCTTACAGTTCCTTAATTCTATCCACAGCGATTCAACCCTCAGTCAACTATTCATAATGATTCAATTTAGTTTTATTACCAACAGAGCCTTTCCTTTCAATACAATATATCTTCTTGGATATTATGCCCCCAGCTATAATCTTCGTTCAGCAACGATTCAGTGATGCCAACAACATCATTCATGCCAATCTGTAACCGTGCTAGAAATTGTTATGTCTTACTCCGCTTATTCATATATTACACCTTCTGTCCTGCCTTCACCCTTTTCGATTTTGTTCGCCTTTTCCATTGCATATCATCCTGTAGACTGCAATTTTGCTTATCATCAGTCGCTCCTTGCTAGCAGTCTCACTACACATTGCCTCTGTTTGCAAATCAACCCCTTCCTCAGCACTATCACTTCTTTTCACATCTCCGCTGCAAAATTAGGTTAAACGCAGCCGAACAGCTGTAACAAATTTGTCCTAAAGATATTGGTCCCCTACTGTTTCAGGTGTAATCTGCTCCTTTCGTACAAATAGTACCTTCCACAGTAGACATCCCAATGTCGATATATATGAAGCCCTTCCCCCCTGAATCAATTCCTGAGCCGTGTATTAATCTGCCAAATCACTCCTTTCTAACTCTCAGTGGCTCTTGGGACGGGCAGCAATCGAGAGAGAACTCCCAAGAGGTCGTAATTTTCAGGTTTCTAACTTGCTCCCGAAAATCCCTTCAGGACCACGTCATTTCTTCTACCTATTCGTTGGTATCAATATGTACCAAAACCTTTGGCTGCTCAGCCTCCCCCTTTATCATTCCCTGGATCCGATCGGAAACATTTTTCCCCTGGCATCTGGGAGGCAACATACTATACGGGTGTCTCTACCGTCTCCACAGAATCTCGTGTCCTATTGACTACGGAATCTGCTATTGCCACTGTAGTCCTGTTCACTTCTCTTCACTTCTGAGCAACAGCACCAGACTAAATGCCGGAAACCCGGTCACTGCGGCTCTCATCTGGTAGATTTTCTCCCGCAACAGTGTCCAAAGTGGTATACTAATTATTACACATACAAATTGAAGGTCAGAATTTTTTCCATTCACTGTTATCAAAATTTGAACAGACATTTCATACAGCAAACATAAATTATTGATCTCACAATCTACCTCACTGACGCATTTCGATCTTATTTATTTATCTTCATTGCACGAACTATAACAGTATATTCCCCCCCATTTGCTGCCTCGATACTCCTATGTACTGCATGGTATAGTTATAAGTCACACAATCAAAACCATTCACTGTATGTCGTTACATGTGAGAACAGTGAGCCAATTTCTGCATGTCGTTCATGTCAGTTAAATTATACATTTAGAATTGCATCTCAGCAGCTGGTTGTTATTAAGGATTTAAATCTCTCAATTTCAGGCCACCAAGTCCATGCGACTGAGAGGATACTAATACACCATTCACCGTTACCAGCATGGTCTGTAGATTCAAAGTTTGAAAGTACATTGATTGTCAAAGTATATGTGCAGCGCCCAAACCTGAGACTCGTCTTCCCACAGATAGGCGCAAAAGCAAGAAAACCATGTACCCCGTAGAAAGGAGAACATTAAAACTCTAACTCGCAAAAACAACAAATCGCGGAAAGGCAAGCTTAAAAATGAGCGAAAATCACAGAATATAAAACATCAGAATACCGAGTCACCTAAATAGTCCAGGCATTTTTGGCACATTGGCTGTCATGAATGAATGTATTGAGTACAGGAGATTGGATGTATGTTGAAATTTTATAAGACGTTGCCGAGGCTTAATTTGGAGTTCTGTGTGTTAGTTTAGTCACCTACCTTTTGGAAAGATGTAAAAAAGTACCAAGAGAATTTACAAAGATGTTGCTGGGTCAAGAGGACTTCAGTTATAAGGAAAGATTGCCACCCATAGCTCCAATCTACTAATTAAATTTGCTCATGATACCACATTATCTCAAATAGTATCGAAGCAGCCCACAAAGAAGAACTCATCACCCTGAAACACGTCCCCGAATGTCGCAAAACAAAGGAACTGGTTGTAGACTACAGGACTAACTGGGACAGGCCTATCCTTATTGACATCAATGGATCTGGGGTCGAAAGGGCGAATAGCTTTAAGATCCTCGGTATACACATTATCGATGAACTTACTTGGTCTCTACATACCGGCTGTGTGGTTAAAAAAACCACAACAGCGCCTCTTTCACTTCAGACAGTTGAAGAACAGCGACATGAGTCCCCCAATCCCAAGGTCTTTCTATAGGGGCACAATTGAAAGCATCTTGACTGACTGTCCGGTATGGGAACTGAACTTCCCTTAATCACAGTACTCTGCCCAGAGTGGTCCGGCGCATCTACGGATGTGAATATCCCACTATTCGGGATATTTACAGCGACAGGTTCGTAAAAAAGTTCCTAAAAGATCATTGAGGTGCCGAGTCAACCCAACCACAAACTGTTCCGGCTGCTACCATGCAGGAAAGGGAATCACAGCATTAAAACTCAGGACCATGAGTCTCCGGGACAGCTTCTTCCACCAGGCCATCAGACTGCTTTATTCACGCTGACACAACTGTATTTTTAAGCTATATTAACTGTCCTTTTGCATAACATACTGTACCTACTATTCATTACAAATTACTATAATTTTCACATTCTGACGGAGATTTTTACTTCTCATGTATGTGAAGGATGTAATAAATAAAGTCAATTAAATTTAAAAAAAGTTAGTTTTTAATCCTGAAAACGTAGAAGATCAAGAGGAGATTTGTTAGAGGTATACAAAATTATGAAGCGTATAGAAAGGGTAAATGAAAGCAGGTTATTTTCCATTGAGTTTGTGCGGTTCTACCATCAAGGTTATGGGTTAAGGATGAAAGGTAAAAAAATTAAGGGGTACATAAGGCGAAAAGAGTTCAGTCAGAGAGTCGTGAGAGTGCGTAATGCGCAAGAAATAAAATAACGAATCACCGAAACGGAAAAAAAGATCATGTAACAACACAGAATATGAAGCATTAAAGAACCAAGTCAACGAAATAATCCAGGAGTATTCGGTTTCAGCTAGGTGCTTTTTAATATAGCGCGGTGCTGTGCATTAACAGCAAACCACAGAGTCTGGCGGCCCTGATTAAAATCACAAAAAATAGCCACAAAACAGGAACACATAGAAACCAAAAACACATCACAATGCGAACTGCAGAGAACAGTCCACAAACCGCGTTGATTAAAATTTGTTTAAGACCCATGCGGCCGGGCCAATCCTCCAACGAGCAGGAGGAAGCGAGAGACCAGCGAGCGATTGAGGATGAAATGGCTAACGATCTATTCTGTTTCTATTGTCCTCTCAGGCAGTGTGTTCCAGATGCCGACCAATCTATATCTGAAAATGATCTTCCTCATAGCCATTGGAAACGTTTTATCCTTTACTCCAAACCTATATCCGTGCCTGCTATGTAGAAGGAGTGGACAGCTTGAAGTTCCCGGGCAACAGCAATAAACTGAAACAATCATATGGAAAGCACGCCAGTTAGGAGCGCCAGTTAAACAAACTCTTTGTTAAGAGTTTGAGAAGATTCGATGTGTCTTATTGTCAGGTACAAATTTCGCGGATATATCGCGGAAAGGCTTCTAATTGGTTGCGTCACAGCCAGGCAAGAATCCATGAAAGAAATGGCTTCAGAGTTTTCTAGGTTGAGGCAACTCTATCGTGATCAAATCGTCCCCAATATCGAGGACCATCACCAAGGACCTTCACTGTGCAGGACCTGGCGAGGATCCCAGGAGCTCTTGCCATTTCCAACACAAGGGAGAAGGCACAACAGCTCGAACACCCACACTCCATGATTCAGAAACAATGTCTCCCTTCAGCTGTCAGCCTTCTGTGCAGTCCTTGAATACGGCCTCATTATTCCACATTTATTTTTGCAAGGGACTAACAACAACAATACCAGTAAAAAAAAGCGGTGATAAACCATTTCACAATAATTTGCAGATTGATAATGAACAAAATTACTTTACCAGGAATGCCGATAGCTGCAATGATGGAATAATAAATGACCAACCCGAAGATACTTGGAATGCCATGCATTGCTTTTGAATGTTAGAAGCATACAATACGCTGCATTCGCTACCAGCTATATTTATACCCGACACTGGTCACCAGGGAGCATATTATGAAAGCAATATTGTTTTATGCTAATTGCATTAATTCGAAATAAACAACATAAAGCAGCTGATCCCAATATTTTAATGAATAATGGTGTTTATGTGTAATTCTGCTTCCATTTCATCCAGGAAAAGTAAATACGGTCTTAAATATTGGATGTAATTGGTGAAATCTATTATTTCGCCGCTGAATCCGGAATTAGATGCTATATACACAGGAAAGTGAACGGACTCATTAGTTACATTTTGAGGAGTTCTCAAGGGCATTTCTAAATAACAAAAACGAATAGTCTATTTTAGAGTAGTCATAGGGCTGCTAAACTCTAGTGATGATGGATGTGCCTGTTGGTTCAAGAACTGAATAGTCGAAAGGACGCAAGTATTCTTGAACCTGGCGCATAGGAATCGGGACTTCTGAATTTTCTGCCACATGTTTGAAAATGGCATGGCCCCGATAGTGGCCGCAACTCCAAAACATAAAACGAATTAAATGGAAACACACACACTCAGGAATAACGTGTCCTCTCTCAGTTTCGTTTGACTTTAAGCGAGGTTTGCATGTATGACGTGATGATGATACGATGTCTGCCGTTCATGTACTTTTACATATAACCCACAACGAAATATCTAAACAAAGAATGCTTAATCAAACAATACATTTACTATATTTCTCAAATATTAGTGAAATACCTAGCAAACAACACCCCTCTCTGCTTAGCTATAAACTCCAACTCAATATAGAGTATATTTCAACTCATGTATGTATATATTGTGATTCTATATACAATATACTAAATAATTCAACCTGGACATCCACAGTTTAGTAGATTTTAAATTGTTCCATTCTAGCCGAAATATTTAATCACTGGAGAATTTTTTTACTCATGTGGGATAACGTTTTTCTTAACGGGGTGGGGGAGTTGTCTTGTCAAGAGATACTTGCAGCTGTGAAAAGATCTACGGTTCTGGTGCCTCCTCTGTGGTGGTTGTACGAGTTGACTGTGGGACTGCAGGGAGTGCTTCTGACTGATTTGGACAACTTTTTTTTTTCTGAATTTGTTGGCATTCTGAACAATGAACGGCGAGCTGCTAGATCTGCAGATCTATCTCAGGACAGCAGAGAAATCTCCGAGCCAATGTTTTCATTTTGACCACGCCAAGATGACCGACATGTAGCTCTCAGCTTGGATGATACACCTCTCAATGATACACGTCATTGAGATGACGTCATTGATGATACACGTCAAACCCCGTCTAGTTGAAGTTCGTCCCGGCGCTGGTAAAAATGGTGGGACTGGCATTGATATTACACATTCCAGACATTTTGGGCTGCTATGCAGATCTGAGACAATGTGGTGTCTTTTCAAGTGTCCACTTGGAACCTCTTTACCGTAAGAGGGACACTTTAGCACATAGAACACAGAACGCAAAAATCTACAGCACATTTCAGGCCCTTCGGCCTACAATGTTGTGTAACCTACTCTAGAAACTGCCTAGAACTTCCTTCTAATAGCCCTCTAATTTTCTAAGATCAATGTACTTATTGTATTGTCCCTATTGTATCTGCCTCTTCCACCAGTGCTGGCAGCTCGTTCCACGCACCCATCACTCTCTGCTAAAAAAAACTTACCCCGGACACCTCTTTTGTACCTACTTCCATGCACCTTAAAACTGCCCTCTCGTGTTAGCCATTTCAGCCCTGAGTAAAAGCCTCCGACTATCCACACGATCAATGCTTCTCAACATCTTATAACCTCTATCAAGTCACCTTTCATCTCCCGTCGCTCGAAGGAGAAATGGGCAACTTATTCCCTTAACTTATTCTCATAAGGCATGCACTCCAATCCATGCCATATCCTTGTAAGTCACCTATGCACCTTTTCTATAGTTTCCATTCTTCCATATTCTTCTGTAGTAAGGTGAACAGGGCTGAGCACAGTATTCCAAGTGGGGTCTGATCAGGGCCCTATATAACTGTAACATTACTAGCTGGCTCTTGAATTCAATCCCGCAGTTGATGAAGACCAATACGCATTATGCCTTCTGAACCACGCAATCAACCTGCGCAGCAGTTTTGAGTAGCCTATGGACTAGAGACTCCAAGATCCCTCTGATCCTCCATACTGACAAGAGTCCTACCATTAATACTATATTTTGCTATCATATTTGACCTACCAAAATGAATCACCTCACACCTATCCTGTGTTGAAATCCATCTACCACTTCTCAGTCCAGTTTACCATCCTATCGACGTCCAGCTGGAAACTCTAAAAACCCTGCACACTATCCACAACATCCGCACGAAGAGAAGAGGTCCCAGAACAGATCCCTGAGGCACACTGTCACACTTGATTGGTCATATTCTATCACGTCTTATCCTCTTGCTCTTCACATACTTGTAGATTGTCTTCTGGTTTCCTTAATACTGTTCGCCAAGACCTTGGCAAACCTCCCTGCCAGGATATTGGCTCCCCTCGGATTCTAGTGCAACCGTCCTTTTTTTACAGGTCACGTCTATCCCAAAGGAGGTCCCAATGATCCAGAAATCTGAATCCCTGTCCCCTGCTCCAAACCTCCAGCCACGCATTTATCCTCCACCTCACTCTATTCGTATACTCACTGATGCGTGGCACAGTCAGTAATGCCTTTGAGTTCCTGCTTCTCAACTTCCTTCGTAACTATCTGTAGTCTGTTTTCAGGACCTCCTCCCTTTTCCTACCTATGTCGTTGGTATCAATATGTACCACGACTTCTGGATCTTCACCTTCCCACTTCAGCATATCGTGGACGCGATCAAAAACATCTGGACCCTGGCGCTTTGAAAGCAATTCGTGTTACTTTCCTGCGTCCACAGAATCGCCTGCCTGACCTCCTAATCATAGAGTCCCTTATCGCTGCTGCCATCCTCTTCCTTTCCCTACCCTTCTGAGGCACAGGGTCAGACCCTTCCCAGAGGTGCGGCCACTGTTGCTTACCCCCAGGTAGGTTGTCCCGCCCAACAGTACTCAAACAGGAATACTTATTGTTAAGGGGGCAGCCACAGAGGTGCTCTCTAGCATCTGACTCTAGTATCTATATCTAGTATCCACATGTAACACTGCAACTCATTCCACTGACAGGAACTTTGCCCTATCGTCTGCCTGACCTTCCTCATAGACTGACCGCACATTGCATTTGGTGGTATAATTAATGCACATTCTCAGCCCTATCACTCTGGTTCCAAACCCCCCTCAACTCTAGTTTAACACCCCCACACCGTCTTGCGGCAGTAGGAAACTTGCCCGCAAGGACATTGGCCATTCTTGGATTCAGGCGGAACTAGTCCCTTTTGTACAGTTCACACGTTCCCCAGAAGAGATCCCAGGTGATCCACAAATTTCAAAACCTGCCTCCTACGTCGGTTGCTCAACCAAGAATTTTTGAATTCATCAGCCAAATCATTCTGTTCTTACCTTCAAAGGCGCGTGACAGAGATAGCAATATAGAGATTACAGCCCTGGAGGACCTGCCTTTCAACTTTCCTACTAACTCCCTAAATTCACTCTCTAGGACCTCTTCCGTTTTCCTACTTTGACATTGTAGCCAATGTATACCAAGAGTTCTGGCTTCTCGTCGTCCCCCATGAGAATCCGTGGATCTGATCCGGGGCCTCATTGATCCTGGCATCCCGGGATTAACATGCCACCCGTGTGCCAGAGACCTAGACACTGTGGCTCTTGTCGTTGGTCGTTCCACTGAACAGCATCCAAAGTGGTATACTTATTATTGAGGGGAAAGCTGCATGGGTATTTTGCACTATCTGTGCATTTCCTTTCCTTCTTCTGAAAGTCAGCCAGGAAGTTGCTTCCTGCAACTTAGGGGTTATTACCTCCTTCTAACTCATTCCGTTCACCTCCTCAGTTTCCCGTCTGACCGAATGTCAGTGACCTGCAGCCCCAGTTCCTTTACACGTTCTTTGAGGAACTGCAACTCGGTGCAGCTGGTGGAGATACGGTTTTCAGGGAGGTTGGAGATCTTCCAGAAGTCCCTTGTCTCACAAGAACAGAACAGAGCCCCGGAGCCGTTCTCACTGCACTAACCACGCACATGTTCGGCACAGCATTGTAGGACGAAGGGCCTGTATTGTGTTTCAGTTTTTCTATGTTTCCACTAACAGACGCAGAATAAAGAATAAACTTAGCATAAACTTTCCTCGCCCAAGCCTGCTGAACAAACGCCTTCTTACTCTAACACTGGTTGTCTCACACATTGGACACTCTGCTTGTTTCTATCATACTTTTATTTATTCTTGCAAATGAATCACATTTCGATTAGTGATACAGAAAAAGCCGAAAACTCGCAAACGCTCCTTTTTTAAAATAATCTCTCGTTCCAACCCATGTGCCGCCACTTCCCTCGAATTGTTTAGGTCGCCAGAAGACAGTATAAAGCCTGCGAGCGCCCCTTTTTTATTCTCTTGCCCAAAGCTGGGTCTAACCTCTTCTCTGGATTTGATTGGGCCACCAGAGAAAAGTATGTAATGCTTGGTTTAAAGAATTCTGTTTTAAACACTGTCTTGAGATTTTGGAGATAATGCTTGTTGTTTTTAACTGGACCATTGATGTCATCCAGGTAACACTGAGTTCCTGGGCAGCCTTGGAAACCTGGTCGGTAACCTACTGCCGAAATGCACATTCTCTCAAAAATAACAACAACAAAGCCTCTGTGAGAGATTATGATCAGAAACACTTTGAACTCTTCGTCCATCTCCATCTGCAGCTAGGCCTCAGCTAAGTCCACTTTGTTTCCTTTCAGAGAGGTTTGCAAATATATCGTCTATCCTGGCAAAGGGTATTGATCTACTTTCAGTACTGGGCTGATGGTGACAAAATCACCACAGATTCTGACAGACCCATTCTTCCTGGCTACTGCGAATACTAGCGTCGCCTATGGGCTACACTCAACTTTTGAAAGAATTCTTTCCACTTCCATGTGATCCAGCCAACTGGAGATCCCCGGGGTCTCTCTGCTCAGTAACGCTGTTAAGAATCGTGACCTTAACAGTGTACCGCTTCCTTGAATTTGCACTACCAAGGAGCAACGCTTCATAATTACCGTGGTAAAATGAACCGACTTTGCAAAACTTAGGTACAGCATTTTCATTTAACAATTTCCCGTGATGTTTGAGTTTTCCAATGTCATTCTAAACACTACTGTGGCATCATCCAGTGCCATTCTTATTAAGGTTTAATATGACTCTATTGCAAGGGAAGTGGCATACAAATGGTGGATGGATCTGCAATCAATTTGTAGTTGTCTCAGCCACTCACGATCCCACAAATATGGCCGTCATATTTTTACCAAACACAAGCCCAATGTGGTTTGCTGATTGATTTATTTCACTGCTATGAAGACTGTTCCACAAGAGTTACCTTTCCTCCAGTATAAGTTCATAGTTCAATTACTGCAGGCATCAATTCAGTATCTTGAATTTGCACTACCAAGGAGCAACGCTTCATAATTACCGAGGTTAAAATCTAACTGTCATTTCTCTGTCTATATCTGCAATTGATTTGTATTGCTCATTAATTCTGTTTCTTGCCAGTCGTCTACACTATCTGAAACTTCACCAATTTTGGTATCACTTATCTAGATTTTCATCCAAGTCATTTATATACAGGATAAGCAGAAAAGTCACAGTGGAAGAAATTTCAGGATTCAAGTCATTATTTCTTGGAATGCTTGGGTAATCGATATAATGAACGAAGCTTGGATTTTGTAATGAAAAACTTTGATCACCAATTGAATTAGGAGCTGGTGTAATAATGCAGAAGGATTCAGCGATTGTCAGGGCCTGGAGAGACTAAACAGATAGTGTATGTTGTAGGTCTGGATACTACTATACTATGATGGCAGAATTGTTGGTGTTACATTCTATTCACCATGGAATTGAGGGAGTCTTCACGAATTAATTCTCTATGTAGTCAAACGGCAAGCAACTTGTACCATTCCACAAGTTATGTTCTATGGAGCCTTCTCAGCAGCACATCACTTGAAGATGGAATTATTGAGCCTCCTTCGTTGTAAGTTACCATGAAAAAGTTTACTTTTGTTTGTCAGGCATTAGATGTCTTATATACACAGATTGCTTGTATAGACATAAAGTGACTTTAATTAAGATTTTCTGTGTATCTAGTGACTGACAGGAAGTGATAAAGTAATGGTGGTGGGAGTGTTGTGGGTGTGGGCTAGGGTGTTGGTGTTGACTAGCCTTACTTATTTGTGAAAATAACTGTTTTAAACTGGTGTTCTTAGCTTGGAGGCTATGTAGCCTCCTCCCTGATGAAAGAGGGCCAAACACTCCATGAGCCTATGCATTCACAGCCAAATCATGTATATAAACAAAGATTATCAAGCGTCGCTTTACTAACCCTGTTGCACTGCTACTCACCAGTCTCCATTCCAAACATAAACGACCCCAAATACCACTTCCTATTTCCAAACCCCGAGGCAACGTGAATCCACTTAACTAACTTTTCTTAGCTTCCATAGCATCGATCCTTCCAGAACAGCTTATCATGCAGGATTTTTCCCGACGAATTTAGCAAACAGCAAATATACAAAATCCATTATCGTATCCTCATGTACCTTGTTGCTTACTCTTCAAAATAACTATATAGTAACTGAAGGACGACTTTTCACGCACAAAGCCAAGTAGATCATCCCGGTTAGGCAGTCTGTACAATGCTGCTATTTCCCATCCCTCAGAATTCCCTTCAGTAACATGGTAAGCTGTCATCCAGCCTATAGTTCCCTCACTTGTAAACTTCTTGTCTTCGGGAACATCACCAGTGGGTATCAACGAGATAAAACATCCACAAGGCCCGCTGAAAATTCTCCTGATTCCGTCCACATAATCAAAAGTTGCACTCGTCAGGCCCTGGGGGTTTATTCATGAAAATTGTGGTAAGGGTGCAAATACCTCCTCCCTGGTAAGTGAGGTCTCCAAATCATCTTCGTTATTCTCCCTATCTGTTGAGAAACCGTGCTTTAATCCTCAGTAAACACTGCGGAGAAACGTTCGTTAAAAATCCTACCCATTACCAGCAGTTCAAGACAAAGGCGGCCCTGAAATCACTAACGGGACCTACTCGCTCCCTAGCCACCCTTCTACTCTTAATATAGATATCGTACCTCTGGGGATTTCCCTGCCGGTTCCATTTCATACTCCCCCCTCTCATCTTTCCAGCTTGATTTGCTTGATAAATTTATAATCTTCTCCATCTTATAGCCATCAAGGGATACACTCGGCGTCAACCTCTTAAACCAAATATACACTAGAACACTAGAATACTACAGCATAGTACAGACACTTCAGCCTCCGATGTTGTGCCGACCCATATTTAATTTAAAAAAGTACAAAACTCACACTACTCCGTAACCCTCTATTTTTCGTTCATGCATGTGCCTGTCCTAGAGTTTTAGCGTCCACCACCATTCCTGGCAAGTGATTCCAAGCAATCACAATCCTCTGTGCAAAATACTTACCCCTGATATCTCCCCTTATCTTCTCTCCCTTAACTGTGTACATATGCATTTTGGTGTTTGCTATTCGTGCCCTGGGAAACAGGTACTAGCTATCCACCCTATCTGTGCCTCTCATAATCTTGTAGATCTCTATCAAGTTCCCTCTTATCCTTCTATGTTCCAAAGAGGAGAATCCCATCTCTGCTCACTTTGCCTCATAGGATTTGCTTTCCAATCTAGGCAACATCCTGGTAAATCTCTTTTGAACCCTCTCCATAGCTTTCGCATCCTTCTTATAATGAGGAGAATAAAACTGAACACAACACTCTACTTGTGGTCTCATCAGAGATTTGTAGATTTGCAACGTGACCTCTCTACTATTGAACTCAATCCCCCTAATAATAAAACCTAGCATCCCATAGGCCTTCTTAACTATCCTAACAACCTGTGCAGCGACCTTGAGGGGTGTATGGATTTGAACTCCAAGGTCCCTCTGTTCATCCACACTCTGAAGTAACCGACCACTAACCCTGTACTCAGCTTTCTGCTTTGTCCTTCTAAAATGCATCACATCACACTTATCCGGATTGAACTCCATCTGCCACTTTTCAGCCAACTCTGCATCCTGTCAATATCCTCTTGTAACCTTCGACAACCTACAGCTCCATTCACAACTCCTCCAATCTTCGTGTCATCCGCAAATTTACTCACCCGTCCTTGCGCCTCTTCATCCAGGTCATTTATAAAAATCACAAAGAGCAGGAGTCCCAAGACAGATCCTTGCGACACTCCACTAGTCACCTACCTCCAGGCAGAATACTTTCCTTCCACTGCTACCTTCTGCTTTCTTCCTGTCAGCCATTTTTTTTTAAACAGACAGCCAAGGTTCCACTGATAACATGCCTCATGATTTTCTAGATGGGTCTTCTAGGCCCGACCTTCCCTTCACAAATCCATATTGACTATTCTTGAGTAGACTGTACTGCTCCAAATGCTCGAAGATCATATACTTAAGAATACTTTCCAATAGTTTGCAGACCACCGACGTAAGACTCAGCCGTCTATAGTTCCCTGGATTCTTCCTGTTACCTTTTTTAAACAACGGAGATACATTTGCTATTCCCCAATCCTCCGGCACCTCCCCTGCAGCCGAAGAGGATTGAAAAATCATAGTTGCTGCTCCAGCGACATCTTCTCTCACTTCCCACAACATCCTGGGGTATATCACGCCCGCCCCGGGGGACCTATCAATCTTGATGCTTTTAAGAAGATCCAACACTTCCTACATCTCCACATTGTCCAGCACTCAGGCCTGTTCTATTTCGACCTCACCCTGATCAAGGTCCTTTTCGCTTGTGAATACTGAAGCAAAGTGTTCATTTAGGACCTCCCCAAACTCCTCCGCCTCCAGGCACATGTTTCCTTCTTTATCCTTTAGCGACCTCACCTTCATTCTTGACATGCTTCTGTTCTTCACATACGCATAGAATGCCTTCAGATTTTCCTTAATCCTACATGCCAAGGCCTTCTCATGCTCCCTTCGAGCTCTCCTAAGTCCGTTCTTAAGGTCCTTCCGAGCTACCCTATCTTTCTCATGAGCCCCTCCTACTTTTTGCTTCAGGAACCGCCCTCCAGGATATTGGCCCCTTTCCAGTTCAGCTGCAGCCCATCCTTTTTGACAGGTCAGACCTGCCCCTGAAGAGATCCCAATGATCCAGAAATTTGAACCCCTCCTCCCTGCACCAACTCTTGAGCCACGCATTCATAACTTCCTGTTCCTACTTTCTCTGTCTCGTAGAACAGGCAGCAACTCCGAGATTACCACTCTTGAGGTCCTGCTTTTTCACTTCTTTCCTAACTCCCTATATTCCTTCTTCAGGACGTCATCCCTACTTCTATCTATGTCATTGGTCCCCACGTGGACCAGGACATGTGGCTGCTCACCCTCTCTCCCAGTATACGGAGAACTCGATCCGAGATGTAGCTGACCCTGGCACCAGGGAGGTCACAGAACTTCCGGGATTCTCGATCTCTCTCACAGAACCTCATATCTATCCCCCTAACTAATAAATCCCCTATTACTACTGCTCTTCTTTTTTCCCTCCTGCCTTTCTGAGCTGAGGGTCCAGTGTCGGTGCCAGAGACGCGACAACTACAACTTGTCCCTTATAGGTCGTCCCCAGCACAGTTTCCAAAGCAGTTATATTTATTGTTGACGGGAACGGCCACAGGGGTGCACTGCTCTTTCTGTCTATTCCCCTTCCCTCACCCAGTTACCAGTCTCTTGGCTTTTAGGGGTGACTGCCTCCCTAAAATTCCGATCTAGTACTGCCTCTGCCTGTGGAATGATCCGAAGTTGATCCAGCTGCAACTCCAGTTCCCTAACTCGGGGTGACAGGAGCTGCAGTTGTATGCACCTTTTGCAGGTGCAGTCATCAGAGATAATAGTATTGTCCCTGACTTCCGACACCCTACAATCGGAGCACTGGACTGCCGTATCTACTGCCTCTATTACAAACTCCGAAGTTAATCAAACTAATTAAAGACACTTACCCTGCCTTACCTCAATAGGAGCAAGCTCATCATCCGCCTCTTCTCGAGCCAAAGCCTTAAAGCTCCACTGCTTCACTGCTAGCTCACTCACTGGCCGCTGTCCACTCTTCTTTTTTTTTCTTGAACAAAGCGACAATTTTTCTCATTGGCCAAGATTCCCTAAATTTCCCTATTTTACCTTCACCCTGCTGGACTCATGATATCACACTCGTATACTCCTCCGGTTTTTTATTTATTCATTCCCTTCAAACAGGCTCACGCAATCGACTTCTGCTTGATCCTATTCAATGCCCACAAAATTAGCCTTGATCCATTGTACCAACTAACCAGAGGGCTTGTCCTATTTTGTTTCAGCACAATCTTGAAACTAACAGAATTATTGCCTAGAGTCAATTTCACCTTGCACCTCCTTAGTTGTCCTGCCTCCCCCCGCCCACCCAAGAGTACTGCACACTCCCAGTTACTGTTTTTTATATATTGACTCAGGTAGCTTTTCTGAACTAATTCTACAATTTCTGTCTCGCCCAGCCCCTTAATATTCTAGGCAGTCCAGTCGGTACCGGGGAAATTAGAACCTTTCTCTCATACAACTCTATTCTTCTTACTATTATGGGTAACATCTCAACACACCGCCTCCTCAATATCTCCCTGATGACTGGGAATGCCTATAATGCATCCCTATTATATTGCATATTTCTGGTTCTGTTTTACCCATCTTGATTGGAGGAATACCCAGGAATATAATCTCTAAATACTGCTTTTATGTCGACCCTTATCATAAAGGCAACAAGCCCTCCTCGCTACCTGTACAGTAGTATTTGTATCCCGGAATATTTTCCTATCATCCTGCCGTTCTCTCTGCTATGGTTCTGTTATGGCTACAGCATCCCAGTCCCGAAACCTAATCCATGCTCTTAGTTCATTCGAACTACCTGCTAAACCTTGAGCACTGCAATCTATGCAGTTTAACTGGATATTGATTTCACCATACTATCCTTAATCCTAAAGTTGCTCTCCCATGGTTTTCACATGTTCAGATTTCCTACACAAGCAGCCGACCTAATTGAAAACCTCTGCGATTTCAGCAAATTTCCACCCAGGATATTGGTTCCTCTCTGGTTCAAGTAACTTATACCTCCTGGGGAGGTTAGCCGAAGGATATAAACCATAACTGCTGCACAAGAGCCTCAGCCACAAATTAAGCCGGCCAATTCTATTTTGACTTCACATCACATGACGCCAAGAGTAATCAAGCGAAGGCGTGCTTGCTAATTCTTACCTTATCTCCGATCCCTACCTCGCAGAACCACATTTCTTGTTCCAATATGTACGGCATCTTCTAATTGTTTGCACCCTACTTAAGACTTTCCTGCAGCCGTTCAGAGACATCATTGACCTACGCGCCCCGGAGACCACACCCTCACCCTCCCATCCCAGTGTCTCTTGTACAGCTGCAAAATCTCCTGTCTGCTCCCTTTAATATCGAGTCAAATTATATAAACACCAACAGAAAAACTGACCCGTTCTTTCCGGTGTCACTTCGTCAAAAGCAGTTTAAAGAGCAGTTCTCATTCAGTCTCCTTGAGCCAAAGCCTCAGCTCAACGATCCTGTGGTGACCCACTCTCGCATGGCTGCTCCGAGATGGTCTCACCAATTGATTTAAGTCTTTTTTTTATACTGCCTGCTGTTATTACGTTAAGTAGCCAATGCTGTACCAATCAACAATGAACAAACTCGTCTGTCTTGAGTTCTCATACAGTAAAACGTCCAAGTAAAGACCAAGGCAGTCTCCTATTCTCGCGAAAAAACTCCCGAGGTCTGTAATGTATAACCCAAACTGTGGAGTAACACCGCTAGATAACAGACATAATCACATAAGATTATTAACTAATCACAGTGAGCAAATTGTTCATAAAGTGATGTAAAGCAGAAGTAATTTAGCACGAAACTTAAAATCACAAGTTTCCTGCTCTCTCTCTCTCTCTCTCTCTCTCTCTCTCTCTCTCACACACACACACACACACACACACACACACACACACACACACACACACACACACACACACACACACACACACACACACACACACACACACACACACACACACACAATCCCTCCCTGTCGGGACCATGCGGCCTTGAAATTTCCTCTTCACTGTTGGATTTCTCACATCCTCTCACAGATCCACATCCGCTGGGAATTCTTACCATAGCACTAGCCACACAATCCATACTCCTTCCCTATATCTATCTCCGTTAACAGCCGTATTCTGTTCATGCAGGTGCCTCCACTCTCTCTGCACACTCGATCCGTACACAGGCCATGGCTTTTCGGCACCCCTGTTTTAATCCCCCCGCCAGTCACCACACAACAGGCAATTTGCAAATGTTGTATTCAGATACCTGACACTCATTCTGGTTATGTTCTGTTTGCGGATATGTCATGATCGCAGCCCGTGCTGTTGTATTTCAGCATGATATTGACTGAAGTCCCACCTGCCATGACCAACATAGCTTTTCTTCATGTATGAAAAGTAAATTATTTGAAATAAAGGATACGTTGTAAGCGTGGTTGGTAATGAATCGAATTGTAATGTAACTAATTAGGAGAAAACAGGCGAGGATTTCGGAATTATGCAAAAGTGTATCTACTAAGTTAATTATTTTCGAACAAGATTGATTGAAACCTCTTGAATTCATATAGGCAACAATAACACCTTCGCTGGTTCCACTGAATCAAGCATGACTTTCTACCATTTGAGGTTGAGGTAACTCTTTGGTCAAATTTGGTGCTGTCATCCTTCGAGCTTCAATGTGGATAATTCCACTCCATATTGCCATTCCGACCTGTTGGTGAATGGCCTCCTATAATGGCTCGAAGGCGCCACTCCTAGGTTAGATGAGCAGCACCTCATGTTCCGTTTGCGTAGCCTTTAACCTGACGACATCAAAACCTATTTCTCCATCTTCAAAATAATTTCTCCTTCTTCCACTTCGTCTACTTCCATTTTCTACTCGAGCTCCTATTTCAGGTCTTCTCTTCTTATTTCCTTTCACTCATGGTTCTCTTTCCTCTCCATATTCCTTCTCTTTCAGCCCTTTGCCCTTCATACTTATCACGACTCAGCTTCTCATTTCATCCATCCTCCCAACCCACCTACATTCCTCCTTAACTGGCTTCACCTATCGCTTTCTAGCCTGTACTCTTTCCCCTCTTCCACCTTCTTATTCTGGCGTCTCTGGCGTTTCCAGGGCTGATGAAGGCTCTCAGCCCAAAATATTGACTCTATTCCTCTTCTTAAATGCTGTCTGACCTGCTGAATTACTCCAGTATTTTGTGTGTGTTACGCTGGATTTCCAGCATATGCAGAGTATGTTTCTTTGTTCAATGTGGATGTTGTCCTTCCCTGAGTTTCTGTTACATTTTTTTAAATAATGTGATATTTGCAACATTTTGTTCATAAAGCGGGAACCATTAAGCAAGCGACAGGCCACTCGCCCCATCCGTTCCAATCAAAGGAAGATGTCCAACTTAAGTTGCCCTCATTTGGCTCATATTGCCCTGTAAACAGAACCCTAACCTTAAGGTGCCTCCAGTAGTGGGGGAAATTATGGCCTGGATTGCTTTCAGTGTGATGAAGTCAGGCAACGATTCCTACTCTCCCAGTGTTCTGAGACAGCGACCTTCGTAGAAAGTGCTAATTCGTTAATTTTCATTTAAATTTCTCTGACCCAAGTGTTTACAACATTATCTCCTCTGATTTCTGGTATCTGCAGTTTCTTTATTTTCTATCTCGTTTATCTTTATTTAGCCTGCTGCCGATTGCGCCCCCAACATTATGTTCAAGGATTGCACCTCACCGGCGTTCAGTGAACTTACTTCTTCAAGGTCACATTCCTCATTCTGATTTAACAAGAAGTTAGTAAGGAGACACAGGAATCTACAGAATATCAAACAATCTGTTAGAGGCAATGTATGTGTCGAACGGCATCTATGAAGGGAAATGGGCAGTCGACGGGGGACCATAAAAATTACTAGTTTTCAGCTTCTGGCTTTGTTTAGGATTTGTCCAACGGAGCGTTTGGCATATTTTCCTGTCCTTTTCTGATTACCTTACAAAATGTTTCCAATTACTAAAGCCTTATGTTATTTCCTTACCAGTATACTCATGCCGTCAGGCAAACCCTGCAAAACTGTTGGTTTCGTTTGGTGTGTCTTCCAGGTTTTCTGTAATATTAATAACTACTTCCTGATGTGAAACTCTGTTTCATGTGTCAAACCCTCAGTAACATCCAGACGACCACCGTTTCTTTGTACTGCTATTTCATCAAATATATTGCAGTGGGCGCGAGCCGGGGCAAGGGCGGCAGAGTGGGACGGCAGGCAGAGCAGTTAGCTCACACCACAGAAGGCACACGTTCAGTTACGACTTTCTGGACCATCTGTGTGCAGTCTGCATATTTCGCTGTGTTCCCATAGCTCTCCTCTCACATGTCAAAGGCGTAGAGATGTTTGGTTAGTGGTTCATTTTAGATTGCCCTTACCGTACAGGTGAGTGGTTGAAACTGTGGGTGTGAGGGGATTGGGAGGAGAATAAAATAAGTATTAGTGTAAATGGGTACTTCATTGTCAGCCTGGAGTTAGTGGGACAAAAGGCCTGTTTCCGTACTGTATGATTTGCAAAATGTGTTTCGGGTTGCAACATTAACTGATTACAAGTAATATATATATATATATATATTATTTCAGTAGTTTATTAATGAGAGTCCATGGATATTTCAGCCCCAGCTTTATCTCGTCTCTAATCTTACTCTGTGTCCCTGCATAAATAAATGGGTTCATGCAGGAGCACAGGAACTGAAGTGCGTATCCACTTTCTTCCAGAGGAAAATTTGATTCACTATAATTGTCACCCGAAAAATAGGAGATGCCAGATATGCGAACATAGAGGAATGTTACCAGTACCAACAGCCAAAAGAGGATGAAGATCCCTGAGATACTTAGTAGCAGGACGATGGACTTTCTGCGGCTGTCCGTCTCTTGGTCGCTCTGTCTTTCACTGTTTCCGCCTCCCTGGAGTCTCCGGCGGATTTTAATGGCCCTTAGAATGTTTCTAATGGTTAAGAAATTAAGCAGCAAAATTAGAACGAAAGGCACACAAGGGGTTAAAATGCTATCAATCCAGTCAAATGCCATCCAGCCATGTGACGTATAATAAGATGCCTTCATCTTGCATGGCTTGCGTTCGGTTTCATGTGGAACTTCAAATATAAAAGCGAGAAACGTATTTTTGAAGCAGCTGACAATAGTAACTATTCCGATCACCACAACTGCCGTTCGCTCTGTGCAATATTTCGTTTTCAATTTTTGGCAGCAAATAGCCACAAAGCGATCAAAGGTGAACATGACGGTCACCCAGACGGAACAGTCTCTGATGGCGTAAGCTACTACGACATTCACATTGCAGGCTGGCGAAAAGATGAGGAAATTGGATGGCACAGTCATTAGAACAATCCGGTTTAATATCACCGCTGTGATAAGGACCAGGAGATCCGTTACCGCCATGGACAGCAGGTAGACAGTGATACATCTGGAGAGACCACAGCGTCTGCGGAGCATTACCACAATCACGGTCACGTTAGCTGCAGTAGATAAAAACAGGAAGTAAAATCACTAATCTTTTCGTGTTGTTCCTCATCTGTTAAATTACACTGAAAATCCAAAATAAAAACCTTGCTTGTCCACGAGTTAACCCCATCTAGTTTTTCTTCCATTGCTACAGCAATACCAATGACCTATGGTGTGGACTTCTAGGTAGATTTCGTGATTTCGGAAGGGATTTCCAGTTTGGAATGCCGTTCGGAAAGTAATACAGACATTTCTATTCTGGGTGAATAGTTGAGAAACATCATTGAAATGGGATTGAAATGACGAATGAAGCTTTTTATCCCACTGGAATGGAAACAGTGCGTTAAATGGGCCATCGTTTTAAATCTTCATAAAGTAGTTAAAAAAATAGGTCACTACTGAAAAGCTGCCTTCCCTCGGATATCCATTTCGATCACCTATCTTCACTTACCAAACACAAACTGCAATACACTATGCTTTCTACTCACATACACAATGAGTAATCAGGATTTTCCAATCTACACGGATCACACTTTATTTCCTTCACAACGAATAGAACAACAACATGAAACCTTATTACTTCACGCAGTCCTTTTGCCTCCAGTTATCTGGGCTCAAATCCTATCTATTTGCATTCATCAATGGCCGATCTGCCACACTCAATTTGCCTATAAACCCATTTCAATTATTTTTCAACTGCCAGGACTTTGAATCATTAAACCTCAGTTCAATACACACCCAACACTTCCTGGATTACTGCACCCTCAATTCTTCTGTTATCTAAACTCATCACATCAATTTTTAAACACTGTAATGCAAATTAATGTCAAATTTTATTTGAAGCTGTTCATAGAAATGTATGAAAAAAGGAATTGCCTCCATTATTGGGCATTTGCCGTCACGATAAGAAGAGTTGATATAATGGGCATCAAATCTATTGAATACTGGAAGATATAAATAACCTCTGTTGTTAATTGTGATGAACCATAATTTGAAATACAAAAAAAGTAATGAAATATTCAAATGAAGCAGTAGAACGAATGGCCGTAAACGATTGAAAGATATAAAGAAGATAAAAGTAGATGTTGTAAATCAAATTAGCACGCAGAAAATGCTGGAGAAACTCAGCCGTCCAGGCAGCATCTATCGTAAAAAGTTAACAGTCGATATTTCGGGCTGAAACCTTTGTAATGTAGAGAGAATAGCAGGCCATAAAAGTCAATAATCTACAATGATACAAGTAAGTATAGCGGTGATACAAAATTGCACAACATTTTGTCGATCAATACACAAGTGAAGTATTTTACCAGGAATGCCGACAACTGGAATGATGGAATAGCAAACGGCCAACCACAAGATTTGTGGAACTCCATGCATTGCTTTCGGAAACTTTAAGCACACAATACCTTGCATGCACAGTCTCTTATATTTATTGCAGCCTCCAGTCACCAGAGAGCATATTAAGAAGGAATAATTGTTTATTTATGCTAATTTTAAATATGCTAATTATTTATACATGAACGAGGATGATGTCAATAATTGTTTCGATGAACAACTGCACATAATGTGTAATACTGTTTCTATTTCTCACAAGAGAAGTAAAGCAGTGTTGTCAAGTTTATTGTTGCCTGCACAAGTGGATATATGCACAATGCAACGTAAATCTCAACTGTAGTAGCTTTACATCCACGTAGTAGCATATAGAAACATTGAAAACCTACAGCACAATTCAGACCCTTCGGCCCACTAAGTTGTGCCGAACATGTCTCTACCTTAGAAATTACTAGGCTTACCCATAGCTCTCTATTTTTCTAAGCTCCCATGTACCTATCCAAAAGTTCCTTAAACGACCCTATCGTATCCACCTCCACCTCCATTGCCGGCAGCCCATTCCACGCACTCAACACTCTCTGAGTAAAAAGCTTGCCCCTAACATCTACTCCACAGCACCGTAAACCTGTGTCCTCTTGGGTCAACTATTTCAGCCCTGGGAAAAAAGCCACTGACTGTTCACACTATCAATGCCTCTCGTCATCTTATACACTTCTATAAGGTCACCTCTCATCCTCCGTCTCTCCAAGGAGAAAAGTTCACTTAACGTATTCTCATAAGGCATGCAACCCATTCCAGGTAACATCCTTGAAAATCTCCTCTACTACCCTTTTATGTCTTCCACATCCTTCCTGTAGTGAAGCGACCAGAACTGAGCACAGTTCTCCAAGTTGGGTCTGACCAGGTTTCTGTATAGTTGTAGCATTACCTCTGGGCTCTTAAATTCAGTTCCACGATTGATGAAGGCCAATATACAATGCGGCTTCTTAACCACAGAGTCAACCTGCGCAGCTGCTTTGAGTGTCCTATGGACTCGGACCCCAAGATCCCTCTGATCCCCCACACTGCCAAGAGTCTTACCATTAATACGATATTCTGCCATCATATTTGGCCTACGAAAATGAACCACTTCACAGTTATCTGGGTTGAACACCATCTGCCACTCCTCAGCCCAGTTTTGCATCCTATTAAAGTCACGTTGCAACCTCTGACAGCTCTCCACACTATCCACAGCACCTCCAACCTTTGTGTTATCAGCAAACTTTCTAACCCATCCTCATGCTTTCCCATCTAGGTCTATTATAAAAATCACGAAGATTAAGGATCCCAGAACAGATCCCTGAGACACTTCACTCGTGACCGCGCTGCATGCAGAATAAGACCCGTCTACAACCACACTTTGCCTTCTGTGAGTAACCCAGTTCTGGAACCACAAAGCAATATCACCTTGGATACCCTGCCTCCTTACTTTCTCAATAAGCCTTGCATGCGGTACCTTATGAAATGCTTTGCTGAAATCCATATACACTACATCCACTGCTCGTCCTTCATCTATGTGTTTAGTCAATTCCTCAAAAAATTCAATCAGGCTCGTAAGACACGACCTGCCCTTGACAAAGCCATGCTGACTATTCCTAATAATATTAAACATCTCCAAATGTTCATAAATCCTGCCTCTCAGGATCTTCCCCATCAACTTACCAACCACTGAGTTAAGACTCACTTGTCTATAATTTTCTGGGCTATCTCTACTCCCTATACTCTACAAAGGAACAGCATTTGCAACCCTCCAATACTCCAGAACCTCTCCCGTCCGCATTGGTGATGCAAAGATAATCGCCAGAGGCTCAGTAATCTCCTCCTTTGCCTCCCACAGTAGCCTGGGGTACATGTCATCCGGTCCCGGCGATTTATCCAACGTGATGCTTACAAAAAGTACCAGCAGATCCTCTTTCTTAATATCTACATGCTCAAGTTTTTCAGCCTGCTGCAAGTCATCACTACTATCAGTAAGATCCTTTTCCATAGTGAACACTGAACTAAAGTATTCATTAAGTACCTCTGCTATTTCCTCCGGTTCCATACACCCTTTCCCACTGTTCCACTTGATAAGTCCTATTCTTTCAAGTCTTATCCTCTTGCTCTTCACATACTTGTAGAATGTCTTGGGGATTTTCCTAAATACTACTCGCCAAGGCCTTCTCATGGCCCTTTCTGGCTCTCCTAACTTCCTTCTTAAGCTCCTTCCTGTTAGCTTTATAATCTTCTATATCTCTAATATTACCTAGCTCTCTGAACCTTTCGTAGCTTTCTTTTCTTCTTGTCTAGATATATTACAGCCTTTGTACACCACGGTTCCTGTATACTACCATAACTTCCCTGTCTCATTGGAACGTACGTATGCAGAACTCCACAAAAATAATCCCTGAACATTAGTTAGGTTTCTTCCGTACTTTTCCCTGAGAACATCTCTATCTAGTTTAAGCTTTCAATTTTCTTCCTGACAGCTTCATAATTCCCCTTACTCCACTTAAACACTTTTCTAACTTGTCTGTCCCTATGCTCTTGTAAAGGAGAAAGATTTAAGAATACTATCTCCGAACTGCTCTCCCACTGAGTGATCTGACGCCTAACTCTGTTGATTTCCCAATACCAAATCAAGTACATCCTCTTGTAGGCCTATCTGCATATTTTGTCAAGAAACCTTCCTGAACACACATAACAAACTCCACCCCATATAAACCAACTGTTCTAGGGAGAGGCCATTCGATATCTGGGAAATTAAAATCTCCCATCACGACAACTCTGTTATTATTACACCTTTCTAAGATCTATTTCCACATCTGCTCTTCTATATCCTTGTTACTATTGGGCGGCCTATAAAAACACCCAGTAAAGTTATTGACCCCTTCCTGTTCCTAGTCACCACCCACAGAGAGTATGTAAACAATCCCTCCATGACGTCCAGCTTTTTCGCAGCGGTGACTCTATCTCTGATCAACAGTGCCGCGCCCTCATCTCTTTTGCCTCCCTCCCTGTCCTTTCTGAAACAGCTAAAACCCGACACGTGAAGTAACCATTCCTGTCCCTCAGCCTTCCAAGTATCTGTAATGGCCATCACATCAAGGTCTGTCCCACGCTCTAAGCTCATTTGCTTTGCTCACAATACTCATTGCATTAAAATAACACACCTCAAATCTTCAGTCTGAGCACATCCCTTCTCTATCACCTGCCTAACCTCCCTCACACATCATCTACAAGCTTTCTCTATTGGTGAGCCAGCTGCTTCTTTAATAGTCTCTTCAGTTTGGTTCTCTCCCTCTAACAATTCTAGTTTAAACTCTCCCCAGTAGCTTTAGCAAACATTCCCGCCAAGATGTTGGTGCCCCTGGGATTCAAGTGAAGCCCTTCCTTTTTGTACAGGTCACACCTGCCCCAAAAGAGGCCCCAATGATCCAGAAATCAGAATCCATGCTCCCTGCTCCAATCTCTCAGCCACGCATTTATCCTCCACCTCATTCTATGCCTATACTCACTGTCGCGTGGCACAGGAAGTAATCCCGAGATTACTACCTTTACGGTTCTGCTTCTCAACTTCCTTCCTAACTCCCTGTAGTCTTTTTGCAGGATCTCTTCCCTTATCCTACCTATGTCTTTGGTACCAATAGGTACCACGACCTCTGGCTTCTCTCCCTCCCACTGCAGGATATAGTGCCTACGATCTGAAACATCCCGGACCCTGGCACCTGGGAGGCAAACTACCATCCGAGTTTATTTCCTGTGTTCACAGAATCGTCCATCTGACTCCCTAACTATAGAGTCACCTATTACTACTGCCTTACTCTTCCTTTTCCTACCATTCTAAGCCACAGGGCCGGTCTGTGTGTCAGAGACGCGGCCACTGTCGATTCCCCCACCTAGGCTGTCCCCCCAACAGTACTCAAACACGAGTACTTATTGTCGAGGGGTGAAGCCACAGGGTCACTCTCTAGTACCTGACTCTTCCCCTCCCCTCTCATAACTGTGGCCCACTTGTCTGTCTCCCGTGGCCCCGGTGTGACCACCTAACTGCAACTCCTTTCTATCACCTCCTCGCTCTCCCTGAAAAGTCAAAGGTCATCGAGCTGTATCTCCAGTTCCCTACCACGGTCCCTTGGGAGCTGCAGCTCGACCCATCTGGAACAGATTTGGCCGTCCGGGAGGCTGGGATGTGCGCAAGGAAAACGTACATTAATCACAATTTCTAGAAGAAAATACACGGTCTTACTGTTGGTACACTCTGCGATTAGCTGTGTGCCCGTTAGTTCACGAACTGAATGATCGAATGGAGGTATATTGTTACTCTCGAACCTGGTAGGGCAGCACATCTATCCGTTGGTAGCTGCAAGAGGACTGCATAGTTCGGTTGGCGCTTTTTTTTGATCATTGTTGTTGCCCATTGGACCAGCCTTTGGTATTGCCGATAGTGGGGAGGGATGTGCCCGTGATGTGTTGGCAAAAGTCGCCTACCTTTTGTAACATCCCAGGTCCCTGTGTATTCAAACTATCTTTAAGACCACAATGCAACCAGACAGGACACATATTTTGTTAGAATGATAAATTATAATCCTAACCACTCAAGAAAATAAAGGTCTGGCGTGCCGTCCTTGTAATTGCATCGATGCCCAGAAACCCAAATTAATGATGGGAGAATTACTGTTGTTGACCATCATTCACCATGAAACCAATGGCCAACTGAGGAGCTAATTCTGTGTGAAGCGGAACATGGAACGACCAGTGCAGCTCTATACGTTCTGTTGTCCACAGTTCCTCTGCTTTTATTGAAGGAAACCATACCGAACATTGATTACTTGCGTCTTCTTCATTTTAAGTTGCCATGTAAAACTTTCACTTTGTTTCTTCATGTCTAGGAGGATATTAAGCCACACTAATTCTGAATAATCTGGCGGTGGCTCCCGAGTTTACATTTTATTTAGAAATATAGCGTGGAACAGTCCCTTCTGACCTATCGCCCCGCTGCGCACAGCAACCCACTTATTTACATTAGTCGAATGACAAGGATAACTTACGATGATCAATTAACCTACTAACCGGTAGGTCTCTGTTTTGCGAGAGGAAACCGAAACACTCAGAGGAAACACAAGCGTTTCACAGAGAGAATTTCTAAACTCATTAAAAGCAGTGCCAAATTGAACTGCAAACTCCTGAACTTTGCCGCTGTAATAATGTCGTGCCAACTACTGCGCTACCATTGAAGTAACACGCGAGTGGGACGGTTGAATTTCAGAACCTCAGTTAGCATGCCGTCTGCTCTTGAGGTCTTGATAATTTTTTAATCATCCTGTGGACTTTTCAACTTCTTAAAAAAAAAAAAGAGTAAGAATATTCTTCTCGGGATCCGCCCTCACTTGTCCGATCTCCATATTGTATCCCAGGAAAACGACAGAAGGGACATGAAACTCGCACTTCTCAGCCTTAACGAATAGTTTGGTCTCCTAAAGCTTCTGCAGAACCTAACGGACATGGTGGATGTGTTCGTGACGACTGCAGGAGAAGATTAAGATGCCGTCCAAATAAACAAAAACGAAATGGTCAGTAAAGTCCCTAATGACATCTTTGATCAAGGCTTGGAAAATAGCCGGGACTTTGTTGAGACAAAAGGGCATGACTAGATATTCGAAATTACCAATAGGGGTGTTGAAAGCTGTTTTCCACTCATCGCTCCCCTTATCCTAACCAGACGGTTGGCACTCTGTAGCTCCAACTTAGAGAAAATGGTGGCTCCGTGAAGGAGTACGAAAGCAGAGATGATAAGGTGCAGTGGATACTTATTTTTTATGGTGATTCTATTCAGGTGACGATAGTTAATGCAGGGGCGTATGAGCCGTCTTTCCTGCCCACAAAGAAAAAACCTGCGCATAGAGGGGAAGATGAGGGTCGGATAATGCCAGCCGCGAGAGAATCATTTAGGTAAGCCTCCATTGCTTCCCTTTCTGGCCGACAGAGGTTTTACTTCATACTGATGGGTAGAGAGGTTCCTAGGAGAAGGTCGATTGCGCAATCGTAAGGGTGGTGTCGAGGCAGGGAAAGGGCCCGTTGTTTGCGAATACTTTCCGAGATCGTGATACTCGGCAGGAACTATGGATAAGTCAGGGGTTTCAGGAGCAGACGCGGTCGAGGAGACTTCCACTGGGGAAAGGGCTGGTTTTTGACAAGTGGAGTGACAGAACGTACTCCAGCTGACTATCTTCCCGTGGACCAGTTAATGTGGGGATTATGACGGCTTAACCAGGGTTTAACCAAGAATTATAGGAACTTGAGGAGAGGAAATTGAATTGAATCGCAACTATTCCCGATGGTTTCCGGAGAGAAAGAGAGATAGGTGTGGTGTGCAGTGTGTGACTCGAACCAGTAGTCCACCGTACAGTGCCCGTGCTTCTAGGGGGGTACCCAACGGCTCACGAGGAATTCCGGCCCTGAAAGCTAGGTCTTCATACAGTTACGTACCCCGTAACTGGGTTAACAGACCAGTACCTGCTGTCTCCGCAGGAATATTAACAAGCAAAGATGTGTCCTTGTAACAAAAGGTAAATAATCAGTGAAGAAGCCATAATACATAAATCATGTCTCTCTCTCTCTCTCTCTCTCTCTCTCTCTCTCTCTCTCTCTCTCTCTCTCTCTCTCTCTCTCTCTCTCTTAACTGTATCAGATGTCTCTCCCTCTGTTCTTCATCCCTCTCTCTCATTAGCAGCATAGTTCACGGGGGGGGGGGGGTTCAACTCTGGACCACAGCTCCATCTGGTTCTCTCATCACACATAACACCGCCACCCTTCAAATAATTTTTACCGGGCGTAAAAATTAAAACATGCATGCACATTACAAAGTCTAATATGGTATACAGATAGTCCTTAACTAACAGAGTAACACAGATATACTTTCAAATCTAACACCTAGATAAACAACCAGCAATTACATTGTCAGTCCACTTTACATGTTGTATTTTAATATCATTTTCTAGTAACACCAGACTCCAGCTTAATAACCGCCTTTTTTATTCTCCATGTTAGTCAAAAATACCAATGGGTTGTGTTCGGTATGATCTATCAAGGGCTTCTGTGCCGGACAAGCGTGAACCTCAAAATGCTGTAATGCCAGTATAAGTGACAACAACTCTTTTTCTACAGTGGAATAATTTCTCTGGTGCACATTGAACTTCCTTGAGGAATAAGCCTCTGGGTGTTCAATTTCGTCCTCAGCTCTCTGCAGTAGCACTGCCCCGCAGCTTCGTCGCTAGCTTCTGTTGCTAGGGAGAAGGGCTTTGAAAGGTCAGGTGCTTTTAACACAGGGTGGTAACACTGTATGGTTTTCAGCCTCTCAAAGGCTTCTTGGCAAGGATTGCTCCACACAAACTTTTTATTCTTTTGCAAGAGCTTTGTAAGAGGAAAGGCAATATCCGCAAAGTTCTTACAAAACTACCGATAGTACCCCACCATTCCCAGAAACCTTCTCAGTGCCCTCCTATCATTCGGGACGGGAACTTTAGAAATAGCCTGTACTTTCGCCTGCACAGGGGACAGCTGCCCCTGTCCTACCACATACCCCAGGTACGTGACCGTGGCATTGCCGAACTCACTTTTGGCGAGGTTCACTGTGAGATTGGCTGCAGACATTCGTTGAAACAGTTCCTCCACAGCCTCAATGTGCTCGTCCCACGTATCACTCCAAACCACCACATCGTCAATGTAAGCCCATGTGTTGTCTAACCCTTTATTCACTAAATCAACCATTCTCTGAAATGTCCCTGGAGCGTTTTTCAATCCAAAAGGCAAAACATTATACTCATATAACCCTGATGGAGTGACAAATGCGGAAATTGATCGAGCCCTATCATTTAAAGGAACACACCAGTATCTTTTAGCAAGTCATTCTTGGTGATGTATCTAGGCTTACCCACTTTATCAATGCAATCATCCACCCTTGGGATAGGGTAAGCATCAGTCTTTGTGATGGCATTCACCTTCCTATAATCTGTACAAAACCTTACACTACCATCAGGCATCGGGACAACCACGCATGGAGATGCCCACGCTGAGGAAGATTTCTGGATAATACCAGCAGCTAGCATATGTTCAGTTTCTTTTTCCACTAGCTTGCTATTTTCCAAATTCATCCGATAAGGGGGCTGCTTAATAGTCTGAGCTGAAATAACAATAACATCATGTGTCGTCCCTCGCATCTCCTCGGAATGTCTGGGCATAAATTTGCATGCCGGTTAATTAGCTTTGTCAGCTGCTCCCTCTGTCCAG
The DNA here is from genome assembly GCF_048418815.1 of Hemitrygon akajei. Classification (NCBI taxonomy): domain Eukaryota; kingdom Metazoa; phylum Chordata; class Chondrichthyes; order Myliobatiformes; family Dasyatidae; genus Hemitrygon; species Hemitrygon akajei. The sequence continues at coordinate 34,813,306 of NC_133148.1, forward strand.
GCTTCAGATGCCTGAACTCATCATCAAAATTGGCCAAAATAACTGAGTTCTCTAATCTGCTGGGCACTATGTTTATCTTTTCAAGATGTTCGGGCCCCTCATTATCAATCCTTGCAGCCTCATTTGTTTTCGTGACAGCACCGAATGGCGCGGCTTTGTCTCATGATCACCTTTCAGCATATTAACGTGTACCAACTGGCTCGGTTTCCTCCTATCAGGGGTTTCGATAACATAATTCAGAGGGTCTATTTTCTTAATTACTTTGTACGAATCTTGGAAGCTCGCCTGTAGGGTGTTGTTCACTAATGGGAACAGAACCAAGACCTTATTGCCCACTTGAAATACCTGGTCATGTGCTCGTCTTTCATACCATTGTTTCATTTTGACTTGGGAGTCTTGGAGATTTTTCTTTGTAAGGTTGCAAATCTTGTTGAGCCTTTCACGGAATTTCAGAACATAGTCAAACACATTGACATGAACTGCCGAGCTCGACCATTGCTCTTTACGTAAGATCAGAGGCCCTCTGGGACTGTGGCCGAAAACCAGCTCGAATGGGCTGAACCCCAGTGAATCCTGAACCGTGTCCCTCACTGCAAATAACAGAAGTGGCAATGCATCATCCCAGTCTTGAGTATTTTCCTGACGGTAAATTTTAATCATAGTCTTTAAGGTAGCGTGAAATCTTTCCAACGTCCCTTGAGACTCCGAGTGGTATGCGGAGGTTGAAATTTGTTTAGCTCCCATCTCAGACATCATCTGTTGGAATGTGCGGGACGTGAAGGTAATCCCCCGATCTGACTAAATCTCCCTAGGCAGCCCTATCGCTGTGAAAAATTTTACAAGTGCCTTTACCACCTCGGGAGCTTTGATGTTCCCCAGGGGCACAGCCTCCGGATATCTAGTGGCCGCACACATAATGGTCATCACGTACTGCCGCCTACTCGCGGTTCTAGGCAGGGGACTCACAAAATGTTTTTCAAAGCAAACCATTCGCAAAGAATACAGTTTGTTTATTTTAGAAATCTATCAATGCGAGTCAGTGGATATTTCAAAGCCAGCTTTATCTCGTCTCTGATCTTACTCTGTGTCCCAGCATAAATAAACAGGTTCACACAGGAACACAGGAACTGCAGCATGTACCTGCATTCTTGGAGAAGGAAAAGTGATTCACTGAAATTGGAAGCCGAAATATAAGTGACGCTGCCAGTGCGAATGTAGAAGAAAGTTACCGGTACCAACAACCACAAGAGGATGAATATGCCCGAAATACTTAGAAGCAGGACAATAGACTTTCTGCGGCTGTCGGTCTCCTGGCCGTTCTGCCTTTCACTGTTCTCGCTGCCCTGGAGTCTCCTGCGAATTCTAATGACATTTAAAATGTTTCTGACCGTTAGGAAGTTCAGGAGCAAAATTAGAACAAATGGCAGACAAGGAGTTAAAATGCTGTCGATCCAGTCATATGCTATCCAGGCAAGAGAGGTATATGATATGACGACCTAATTTTGCAAAGCGTGGACTCATTTTCACGTGGAGGTTCAAATATGAGACACAGAAATGTATTTTTGAAACAGCCGACGATGCAAACTGTTCCGATCACCAATGTCGCAGTTCATTCCGTGCAATATCTGGTTTTCAAATTTTGGCAACAAATAGCCACAAAACGATCAAAGATGACCATCACCGTCACCCAGACGGAGCAGTCCCTTACGGCGTACGCTACTGCGAAGTTCACATTGCAGGCCAGGGGAATGGTCAAACAATTAGAAGGAAAAAGAATGGGAACAACCCGGTGTAATATTGCTCCCGTGATAATCACCAGCAGATCTGTTATCGCCGTTGACAGCAGGTAGACGGTGATAGATCTGGAGAGACCGCATCGTCTGCGGAACATTACCCTTATCACGGCCAAGTTAGCTGTAACAGAAGAAAACAGAGAGTTGAATGTTTATTAATGACAGAGTGTGGGAGTCAGGGTGACTGTGACGCAATGGTACGCACATGGGTATGCTTTGTTTGTATGCAATATGTAGAGTGATTTTTTTTTCTGTCTCGTGTCAGATGTGAAGTGTAGTGTTGCGCGCGCGCGACTATTTCGAGTGTACGGTGAGTTTACATAGTGCTTTTAAGGACGATTTGTGTGTGTGTGTGTGTGTGTGTGTGTGTGTGTGTGTGTGTGTGTGTGTGTGTGTGTGTGTGTGTGTGTGTGTGTGTGTGTGTGTGTGTGTGTGTGTGTGTGTGTGTGTGTGTGTGTGTGTGTGTGTGTGTGTGTGTATTTAGTATATTTTATTTGAACATATGTGATAAGTTGTTTTTTTTTTAAATTTGGCTGTTTGAAAGCGTGTTTTTAACAAATACCCAAAGCAGTAAAACTCAGAGAAAAGTTATCTTTAAGGTAGGCAGTGTGATTTTTAATGCTTTGAAATTTGAAACTGAGTTGACAGGTAGTTACCCCACTAAGAATTCTATGGCGTGATTAACGGCTCTGCAATATTTCAACATACTGCAGATTTAGTCTCGCCAAGCGTCTGTCTCTGTGAAACAAATCCAGAGGGAAAACGTTATCTTCAACGTCATCAACACGACTTATTTTTCTTTTATAGGTTATCCCTTCCAAAGAACTGAAAATCCTGAAAACAGTTGGTTTTCTTCTTCTGATTTCATCCCATCAGATACCACACCATGTTTCATACAGCAATGCCCTTGACCACTCCTCTTGTGACGACACACAGTTGGATGTTTGGAATTCTCTTCCTCATGAATTTCTGCATGTATTTGAAGGCGTTACAGACATGGTGACAAAAAGATAGGTGAGGCCTTCTCCACTGGTACAGAGATCTAGGTCATATTTCTAAATCTTCATACCTTGGTAGAATTGTAGGTTGACACTGCAAACTTCCCCTAACTGATGTGCCTCTTTTGTGTGTAGGTCTCCATCCATCAAACGAATTCTCTGATTCACTCCGTTACCTCCCCAGATGGTCCCATGGTAATCTGGTTTGTGTGACCCACATGTAGTCTCAGAAAATCACGAACGTTTTTTCTTTACCATGAAAAAAAAATTCATGCCCAATTATAGCATCAGCTCCTCCTATTTCCTCCGCTTATTTGATCTTCAATCCGATAATAATGACCTAGTCTTCCATGTTGCATGCTCCATAATTTCAATTTCATCACCTCTCCGCAGCAAGGATATTGAATCTCAAAACATTTGGTTTAAATGCACATCCAAAACTCCACAAACCACTGTATCCTCATCCGTGTACTGTATCCGTTTACACAATGTTCTCATCAATTTCTAAATAGACAATAGACAATACACAAGACAGAGTAGGTGCAGGAGTAGGCCATTCGGCCTTTCTAGCCAGCACCGCCATTCACTGTCATCATGGCTGATCATACTCTATCAGTACCCCGTTCCTGCCCGCTCCCCATATCCCCTGACCCCGCTATCTAGAAGAGCTCTATCTAACTCTCTCTCTCTTGAATGCATCCAGAGACTTGGCCTCCACTGCCTTCTGGGGCAAAACATTCCACATATCCACCACACTCTGGGTGAAAAAGTTTTTCAGCATCTCTGTTCGAAATGGCCGACCCCTCATTCTTAAACTGTGGCCTCTTCTATATATAAATAATTTATATGACTTTTAAAATCTCTTAATTAAAGATAATGTAAACCGATCCTACATCTGGAAAAATGAAGGAATTGCTTCCATTGCTGTTGGATCTTTAACTTCAGAATTAAAATATATTATATGATAGCTATCGAGGATGATGGATATTAGAAGTTGCAAAGAAGAAACTGCTACTGGTTGTGATAAAATGCACTGTAAGGAATAACATTTGAAAACAGTCATACACAAGAGTAAGTCTGCAGGTGTTGGATATACAACAAACCCACGCACAATACTGAAGGAACTCAGCAAGCTAGGCAACATGGATGAAAAAATGTACAGTCGGCATTTCGGGCTGAGACACTTCGACATGCCTGGAGAAAAAAATGATGCTGCGCAGTAGATTTCAAAGGTGGGGAGGCAATAAAATGTCTAACTCAAATGGCATAGCCAAGGGAAGAAAACAATCCGAAGGTATGAACAGTACTGGGAGACTAACAAATTGGTAAAATTCTACAATTAACAGACAAATGTTATGAGTGATGAACAGACCTGATGGACAATGGGTAACGGAGTTAATCATCCCCCTCTGAGAAACACGGACTATTACTGTTGCTATGCTGACCATGAGAAAGAGATGAAAAACAAGCAAAAACATCGGCGACAGATAAGAGAGAGCGGGAAATTGCTGATTAACCGTATAGTGACTCCTTTTTGAATTATTTGCTGTTTCGCTGCAAGGATAATAGTTTGCTCATAAACATTCCTCAGTGGACTGAAGGAGTGGCCTTATTTAATGGACACAGTTATTCAGGAGTGATGGATAACTGAGTCCCCGTGAGTAGGGATAAAAGACAGATCTGGAGAGACACCCTCCAGACACGCCCGTGGATACTGATTGAGTGTTGGAACCCACAAGAAAGGTGGGGGCTTCGAAGACCGAACCAGGAGGTCGGTCATTAAGGCTATCAGTGTTAAAGCAGGGCCGGTGGGGACTTGTGTGCGTGTCCACTCATGCCAGAGTGACGAGTCTACCACAGAAGAACGGTCTAGCAGAAGGACGGAGAGGTCATAACTGAATGACCACACCGATACGACGGATTAAGAAAGCAAAGGAAGGTTTGCCTGACTGTAGCTGTTACATCTTGCTCGCTCTCTCTCTCTCTCCAAAGATTACAATACAACTATAACTACATCAGCACTCATGAACTGAACTGAACTTTATACTTTTCTATGATAATTTATTTACCCCTAGACATCGATAGAGCTTGTTTATTATTGCTTATTATTATTCCTACACTTTTAGGTTTATTACTGCTAACTGGTTTTATATGTATATTTGCATTATTGATATGGTTTTGATTATTTTTATTAATAAACACCTTTAGTATAGTACCACCAGACTCCAACGGATTCTGCTTTTTCTGCTGGTTAGACACCCAGTTACGGGGTACGTAACACAGCAATCAAACATTTCACAATTTTTTTTCAAGTTTCATTATTAATACCAATACTTTACCAGGATTGCCGATAATTGCAATAATGGAATAGCAAATAGCCAAGGATAAAATTTGTGGAACTCCGTGCATCGCTAAAGAAAGCTTTAAGCATATAATAAACTGCATTTTCTGTTTGCTATATTTATACTCATCATCAGTCGCCAGGGAGCACATTACGAAGATTTAGTTGTTTTTTTTCAAGCTAATTACATGGATATATATAAAAAAATCCTTAAAGCAGCCGACGACAGTAATTGTTTTAACGAATACTTTTTCGTTAATTGCAATCCTGCATCTATTCCTCCATGGTAATGAGGATAATTTTAAAGGGTGAACTTAATTGATGAAAGCCTATTGAATACAGTTTATTTTTAGAAACGTTAAAATTAATGTAATGTTAAAATTGTACAAGGCATTGGTAAGGCCAAATTTGGAATATTGTGTACAGTTCTGGTCACCGAATTATAGGAAAGATATCAATAAATTAGAGAGAGTGCAGAGACGATTTACTAGGATGTTACCTGGGTTTCAGCACTTAAGTTACAGAGAAAGGTTGAACAAGTTAGGTCTCTATTCATTGGAGCGTAGAAGGTTGAGGGGGGATTTGATCCAGGTATTTAAAATTTTGAGAGGGATAGATAGAGTTGACGTGAATAGGCTGTTTCCATTGAGAGTAGGGGAGATTCAAACGAGAGGACATGATTTGAGAGTTCGGGGGCAAAAGTTTAAGGGAAACACGAGGGGGTTTTTTTTACTCAGAGAGTGATAATGTGGGGAATGAGCTTCCTGTAGAAGTAGTAGAGGCCAGTTCAGTTGTGTCATTTAAGGTAAAATTGGATAGGTATATGGACAGGAAAGGAGTGGAGGGTTATGGGCTGAGTGTGAGTAGGTGGGACTAGGTGAGATTAAGAGTTCGGCACGGACTAGGAGGGCCGAGATGGCCTGTTTCCGTGCTGTGATTGTTATATGGTTAAATAAACGCTAATGAACAGCCGCAGTGATTTATTTTGCCGAATGAAAAAATTTATATTTGTCATTTGCACAAAAATCTTGTAGCACATCATAGGCTCATAGGGTCGTTTAAGTCAAATTCGGAAGTGCATAAATTATAATCATTTAAAAATCTATATTTAGAACAAATGACAACAGTTTTCAAATATTTGTTAATATTACAAAAATATGTAATATTGAAGAGCACGTGTCCATGTTATATACCACTCGTTAAAAGCAAATAAAACACTGAAACTCAGGAGTAGACGGAATTCCTACTGAGATTCACAATTTTTTGCTGAATTGTTAAACATAGTGGTTTTATCACATTCCAGCTTCCCCAAACTGGAGCATTTATGCGCGTGCCTTTCTGTGAAACATTCGATACTCCAACAAATGAGGAGCCTATCAATTAACCTCCACAATAACATGGCTTCCATCACCGTCTTTGGCATGAATTGCACAGATTCACTATCCTTTGGCTAAAAAAGAATCTTCCTCAGCTCTGTTCTAAAGGGACGTACTTATATGCTGAGGCTGTGCCCTCTGCTTCCAGACTTTTCCAATATGTGAATCAACATCTACACGTCCACTGCAACCGGCTGTTTCAATTAACGATAAGGTTGGACGAAATTCCCTTAATTCTTTTAAACTCCATCGAGTAGAGAACTAGACCTATCCAACTCATCAGAGGTAAATCGCTCCTCACCATTTAACATATCTACAAGGAGTCCAGTCGCAGCAAAGTATCATACATCATCAAGGAAGCCCACCATCCAAGTTATTCTGTTGTCTCGCTGTTGCCATCAAGAGGAAGGTTAAGGAGTCTTGGGTCATACACTACTAGGTTCATGAATAGTAATGACTCCTCAAGCATCAGCTCGTTGGACTAGATAAGATAAGTTCACTCACCCCTACACGAAACTTCACAACGCATGGGCTCACATTCAAGGCCATTACAAATCGTCTTCTCAATATTATTTTTTTTTTGTTTTGTTTTTGTGTTTGCACGATTGTTGTCTTTTTCACTATGATTTTGCAGTTTTTATTGATACCATTGTCTTTCTTTATAGTTCCTGCGAAAGCCCGAAAGACAATGAATCTTTAGTACGGTGTTATACAATATATGTACTTCGATTAAAAAAAATCCACTGAACTTTAATCTCAAGGAGTGATGTCTGCCGGTAAGAAACTATCCATTTGTAGAGTGAGGTACAAAGGCCCTGGTGTTGAAGCCTAATGAGAATTTAGGTGGGCAAACTTTGTTTACGCCGAGTCTTAGTGGATGAACACAAGCCCATCATATGTCCAGAGTTAGCTCATTTGTTGTTAGTAGACGAATAGTGAATTCTGGTAATCAGTCAGGTAAGAGTTGATTTGCTCCAAAACAAACGCATTAAAGCAACTAATTATGGCTGATGAAAATGCTAGATTTTAGTAATTGAAGCAGTTCGCGACGCTCTTGTTGGACAACAGCTCAATAGTTTTATATGAAGCAGGTGACAACCTCAGAATGCACCTGAAAATGTTCTTAAATGCTCCTGCATATTTTGCTTTTAAAGATAATTATATTACATGCATACGTGCTCTTCAGCCCAACTTGTTCATCCCACTAATATACCGTTCAACACTAGTCACGGTTGAAGACATTTAGCCTGCATTTCTATGTAATCCTAACAGTAATGCTAACGGTGCATCCAAGTGTGGGGAAAATACTGATCTGGATTAGCTGCAGTGGATGGAGGCATGGGGGCACCCATTCCCAACCTAATATAATTCTAACTAGAACATCTTTTTAACTCACCATCAAGTCATTTACTTCCTATTGAAGATGTCTGACCCGAATGAAATTAACATTTTTGGTTTTATTTTAAATTTCCAGTATATCCAGTGCTTTTTTGAGTTTATGTGTCTTGGGGTGGCATGTCCTCCTTTGCAGCTCCAGATTAATATCAAAGGAACCATTCTTACCGGCATTCAATTTTGTTGTACCCTCAGGGTCACATTTGCAAATTCGATTCCTCAGCCAACAAAACAGAGCAGACAGGAGGGACTGCAGATGATTGAATATGGAGCAACCAACTGCAAGAGGAAATCTGCGGCTCCAGCAGCATCTGGGGAGTGAAACAGGCATTTAGCGACGAGTCTATGTTGACTTCATCACCCTAGACTTCAATTTCCATCTTCCATCTCATCTGTCGAAAAGGGGATTGACACTTTTCCCTTTCTCTTTCTAATTAACCACACATTTACGAATGACTTCGTGTACCTTTCTTACCGGTATTCTAATGCCATTGTTTTTTTAAGGCAGACCCCAGAACGCTGCTCTGAACATGCTAAACTATTGCAGGATTTTCAGTTATCTTCCTTGACCAAATTTCTGCAATATAAGTGGAACTGTCCGTTTTACTAGTGGTGCCAACTGATCTAACATGTTGCACGTGTGTACCACATTAGTAAAGAGGAATATGCAGGCTTTGCACAATTCATTAGACCCAATTTTGATCCTAACCGTGTGAACTTTACGTTACTTCCATGAGATCGCAAGTGTTTGCTATATAACTGAATACCATTCAGCTTGACAGGGCCGTTGGTCGTTATAAGTTGCCTCGACTGTGTGGTAGAATCTATGGACAGATTATGTCAATGTGGGGAGAATAACATCGGGATTAGTGTAATATATCATGGGCGTATCGCTCCCCACCATTGCTAGTGCCTACAAGAGGCATTTTCTGAACCAATTGAAACACCATTTTCATTACAATTTGGCATCAATATGACCACTTCGCACTAGAAAGGACTTTTGTCCTTGTTCTATTTGTGTTCTTTGTTTAAAGGCATGTGCATAGTTCATGTTTTCTTATGTGAGGCCATGCGCCTGTAATATGACCTTAGGTAAGTTTTTCAATACAGCTTTTGTTTCAGATTTATTTATCTCATATTCATGGAAACACTCATCGATTGTGTCATCAATGCTAACAACCAACAAAATACCTTCTGACTTCTTCACCATATTTTCATCTTCTGACTTCTAGTACTGGACGACAGGTACAGATATCTGAATTCTCTCACCACCGTCTTCAGTAACAAATTCTTCCCTTCAACCATTTGGTAAAACTGAAATCACTACAGTTTAGCAGAACGATGAAGGATTTAATCGTTCTGCATTAAAAGGGCTTTATTTTGTGCCAATTTCTTTTTATTGTAATATATTGTGCAGAATCTATGTTGAATTTGTGAATGCTGAATCATGTAAATTATTATTCCACATGTACTTGTGCATATCACAATAAGGTCACATTTTACTTCATTACTGAGTAGTCGAAATCATAGAAATGATGCAGTTGTTTCGCATCATAAACAATTTACCACGAATATAAGATGTTATTTTAATTATTAATGCGAGTAGACAGTGAATATTTCAGCCCCAATTGTATCTCCTCTCTGATCTTACTCTATGTCCTTGCATGAATAAGTGGATTCAGCCAGGAACAGAGGAACTAATTTTTACCGAATCCTGATGTGGATTCAGAAACTGGGCATTCGAGGATTAAGTCAGAAGCATCAGACAGAAAAGGACTACACTCAGTGGCCACTTTATCAGTCATCTCCTGTACATATAAAGTGGTCATTAAACGTATGTTCGTCATCTTCCGCTGCTGCAGCCCATCCACTTTAAGGATCGACATGGTGTGCGTTCAGATATGCTCTTCCGCACATCACTGTTGTAACGCGTTGTTATTTAGGTTTTTTTCGTCTTCCTGTCAGGTTGACCATTCTTCTGTGGGCGCTCTCACTGAAATGGCGATTGCCCCGAGATAAATGTTGCTCACTGGTATTCTGATTACTAAAGCTGCTCTCGCCAGATTTTGCTCACCCAGGGCACAGTGTTAGTTTATGCACACAGGACGTTCAACGTATTGTACATGATGTCCACATGGTGAATCGCAAACAACAGATATGGGATACGGCTACGTTTGGGGTGGTGAAATCTGCAACAGCGTCATAGAAATTAGCAGGTAACCGTGCTCGAGCGCAGAGAAAAACGCTCGAGTGAAAATCACTGAAACATGCGCTTCTTCGGAAAAAGAGAAGTTCGAGTTATAAAAAATAAAGCAGAAAAAGGACAATTTCACGGCTTTATAGACTGTGAATATGGTGATAATACGGTGAAAAAAGGTCATAGCAAAAAGGAGCTCAAATCCACCGAAGCTCAAAGTATCGATAGGATAGGCAAGCAGGCAAAGGCGGATGGTGTTACTAATTGTTTAAAAAATGAAATCAAATCATTAGAACGGCGTGGCCTAGGATCAGAAGAGATAGAACCCTTGAGGGTTGTGTTTAGAAACTGCAGGATTAACAAAAAACAAACCCTGATAGGAGTTCTACAGGATCCTCGGAACAACGTCCAGCATCTGGGTGCAAATTACAAAGGGAGGTAGAAAAGGCATATCAAAAGAGAAACGTTAGGATAATCTTTGGGGGAGTTTCAATATGTCATTAGCGTGTGAAAAGCAGATTGCTGGATCCCACGGAAGAGAACTCGTAGACTGTGTACGAGATGGCCTTTTAGAGCATCTGGAGGTTGAACCCACTATGGGGAAGGCTATTCTGGATTAGAATGGTGTAATGAACTGGATATTATTAGAGGGAATAATGTAACGGAACAGTTGGGAAACAGTGATTATAGTATGGTACATTGAGCTATGCAGTTTGAGAGGAAGAAACAAAAGACACGTGTACCAGTATTACAGTAGAGTAAAGGGAATTATAGAGTCACGGAATGGGACCTGGCCAACTTTAATTGGAAAGGGGCACTAGCAGGGATGACGGCAAATTTGCAAAGGCTGGAGGCTCTGGGAGGAATTCAGAAGAGGCAGGATAGATACATCCCAACGTAGAGTATTCTAAAGGCAGAATTACGAAACCCTGGCTGACAAGGGAAATTAAATCTAACATAAAAAGGGAAAGAGAATGGATATACTACAGCAAGGTTAGTGGGGTTCCTGATTGTGAAACATTTAAAGACCAATAGAAGACGACTAAATAAGCTATGAGCAGGGGAAAAATGACATCTTAAGCATGCTTGCCAATAATATAAAAGAGGACACCAAAAGTAAATTTTTCAGATACATAAAGAGTAAAATGCATGTGAGACCGCTAAAAAGTAACGCTGGAGAGGTAATGGTGGGGAACATGGAAATAGTGGACGAACAGAACAAGTATTTTGTATCCGTCCTCACTGCTGATTACGCTAATAAGATTCTGAAAGTTCCAGAGTGTCACTGGGCAGAAGTTGGTGAAATCACTATTATTATGGAAAAGGTGTTTGGGAAGTTGATTGGTCGGAGATAGGTAAGTTACCTAGTCTAGATGGACGACATCCCAAGGTTTTTAAGGAGTAGAATGTAGAGACGCTGGAGACATTCTGGCATGGCTGGAAAATTGCAAGTGTCAATACACTCTTCAAGAAGGAAGGGAGGCAGAAGAAAGGCAATTATAGGCTAGTTAGCCTGATCCCATTGGCTAGAAAGATATCGGAGGCAATTGCTAGTGATGAGTTGTCAGAGTACATAGAGGCACATGACAAACAGGCCAAAGTCGGTATAGTTTTCTGAGGAGAAAATATTGCCTGACAAATCTGTTGGAATTCTTTGAGGGAATAACAAGCAGGATAGAAAAGGGTGAATCGTTGGAAGTTACGTGCTTCGATTTACTGAAGGCCTTTGACAGGGTATTGCACATGAAGCTGCTTAACAAGATAAGATGCCATAGACTTGGAAGAATGATACTAACATGTATAGAGGATTGGCTGCTTGTCAGGAAGCAAAGAGTGGAGTATTTTCTGGTTGCCTGCCAGTGACTGGAGATGTTCTGCACTAGTTACTGGGACTTCTGCTTTTTGCGTTACATGTGAATGATTTGAATGATTGAATTGATGGATTCGTGTCCAAGTTTGTGGATGATAGCAGGAAAGACGGACGAGAGGGTAATGTTGAGGAACGAGGGGAGCCGCAGAATGACTTAGACAGATGATGAGAATTGGGCAAAGAACAGGTGGACGGAACACAGTGTCGGGAAGTGCTAGGCCATGCACTGTGGTAGAAGGAACAGAAGAGGAGCTTATTCTTTAAATGCGCAAAATTTCAACATTTGGAGATGCAAAGGGACCTAGGAGTCCTCACGCAGGATTTCGTAAAGGTTAACTTGCAGGTTCAGTCCGTAGCGAGGAAGGAAAATGCAATGTTAACATTAAGCAACTGGACTAGTATAAACAAGTAAGAATGAAATGCTGAGATTATTAAGGCACTCTTGAGGCCTCACCTGGAATCCAGCGAGCTGATTTGGGCCCCTTATCCAATGAAACATGTGCTGACATTAGAGAGGGTTCAGAGGAAGTTTATGACATTGATTTCGGGAATGGCACTGTTATGCTATGGGGAGCTTTTGATGGCTGTATGCCTGTACTCTCTGGGAGTTAGAAGAATGAGGGGGATCTCTTTGAAACTTATCGAATGCGAAAAGACCTAAATAGTGTCCATATAGGGAAGATGTTTCCTGTAGTGGGGAAGTCTAGGATCAGAGAGCACTACTTCAGAATCGAGGGGCGACCATTTACAAGGGAAATGAGGATGAATTTCTTTGGCCAGAGGGTGGTATATCGGTGGAATTCGTTGTCACAGGTTATTGCGTGTATTAAAGGCCCAAGTTGATTGGTTAATGTTTAGTCAGGTGTGAAAGACTGCCGGAGAAGCCGGGGGAATGCGATTGGGAGGGAAATGTATCAGCCACTATGAAATGGCGGAGCAGACCTGATGGGCCATATCTGCGGCAGCTGGAATAATAGGCTGAAAAATGGCATATGGAATTTAATGCTGACATTTCCGTAGGACCAGCCACGAATGTAGTAGGACAAGGGGATCTGGGAATACATAATCAGTTGAAAGCGGCATCACGGGTAGTTAGGGTCATAAATAAAGCGTTTGGCACGTTGGCCTCCATAAATCAATGTATTGAATACAGAAGATGTGCTGTTATGTTAATGTTGCATGAGACGTTGGTAAGAACTATTTTAGAGTATTGTGTGCAATGTTAGTCACCTACCTATACGAAACAAGGTTGAAAGAATGCAGAAATGTTACAAGGATGTTGCCGCCTCTGGAGGACAGGAGTTATAGAAAAAGATTGAATAGGTGAGGAATATGTTCTTCTGAATGTCGGAGACTGAGAGGAGATTTGATAGAGGTAAATAAAATTATGGTGGGTGAATGCAACCAGACCTTATTCCGCGGAGATCGGGTGGGGCCAAAACCGGAGGTCATGTCTTAAGTGTGAAAGATGAAAAGTTGAAGGGGAACGTGAAGGGAAACTTCTTCACTCAGAGGGCCAAAACAGTGTGGACTTAGTTGCGGCCCAAGTGGTCCATGCGAGCTGGATTTAAATGTTCAGGACCATAAGGCCATAAGACAAAGGATATATCCTCGTGAACCTCCTCTGGACACGCTCCAATGACATCACGTGCTTTCCGAAGCTGCTAACAATATTCTAAGTGCGACCTTACCGGTGTCTTATAAAAGCCCAGCATTATCTCCTTGTTTTTATATTCTATTCCCCTTGAAATAAATGCCAATATCGCATTTGCCTTCTTCAGTACAGATTCAGTCGATAAATGAACCTTATGGGAATCTTGGACGAGGTACACTCAGTCCCACTGCACCTCTGATGTTATGAACTTTTCCCCAGTTAGGTAATAGTCCACACTTTTGTTCCTTTTACCAAAATGCATGATCATATATTTCCTAACACTGTATTCCGACCGCCACAATTTGTCCATGTTTTCTAATGTGTCACCGTCGCGCCGCAATCGCATTGCTTCCTCAGCACTGCCTACCCTTCACCGATCTTCGTACCATCTGTAAACCTCGACACAATTCCATCAAATACATTACCTAATTTTTGTCAAAGAATGTGAAAAGCAGCGGTCCCAATGCTGAACCCTCAGGGAAAACCTTAAGAGAAGTTTGGATAAGTACATGGATAATAGATATAGGGAGCAATATTGCTTAGGTGCAGGTTTCTGGGAATAGGCGTTTCGAAAGGTTTTGACTTGATGGGAAGAAGGGCACGTTTCTGTATTATACTTTTCTATGACTGTAATCTTACCGATAATTAGAAGGTCCAGATAGAGTGAACATGAAGAGGAGGTTTCACATAGAGGAAGAGTCTTGGACCAAAGGGCACAAATCAGAGTATGAGTGCGTCCCATTAGAACAGAGAGGAGGAGGAATTTCTCAAACCAAAGGATGGTAAATCTGTGGAAGTCATCGCCACAGACGGCAGTGTAGGATTGTTCATCAGGTAATTGGAGGTCGATTAGTTCTTCATTAGTAAGAGCGTGAACGGCTTTGGAGGAAAGCGGATCCATGAGTTTGAAATAGATAATCTGACGTGATGGGATGAAATAGCTGACTTGATGGGCCAAATGGAAACTCAGTTCCTACCTATTAACTTCCTATGTCATTTTGACACGTATACCGATAGGAATTTTTTACAGGGACATTCACAAGATGCAGGTAATGGAACTAGCACAGTTAGCAAACTGATCGGCATGCACTTGGTGCGTTGACGGGCCTGTTACTATGCTGTATAACATTATGAAGGTGGTACTGGTCAAGTCAGAAAATACAAAAGAAGATGCAGTTCGTTTTCAAAATAAACCATTCGCAAAGAATATAGATTTTTTATTTTAGAAATCTAAATCACCAGGAATATAAGATGTTATATTAATTATAAATGAGAGAAGACAGTGAATATTTCAGCCCCAGCTGTATCTCATCTCTGATCTTAGTCTGTGCCCCTACATCAATAAATGGGTTCACCCAGGAGCACGTGAACTAATTTTTACCTTTTCAGCATGTGGGGCAGTTCTGAAGCCCTGATCGGGAGCTATATACTGACTTCGGATCTTTGTGGGAATGGGAACCGCTGTCATTCTTCACGATCAGCCTCTTTTCGATAACCCAATCACCCGGCCTGGAAGACAAGCGGGCCCTCATGGTTCTGGAAGTTCGTGGCCTTGGGAACGTGATAATTCTCGGCCGGTGCCCTTGACTGAATAGTCTTGTGGTGGAACACGGAACATCGGGAGCAGCAGGTTTGCTGCCAGGAGATGTGTGTCAAGAGAGCTATGCCTTTTTGGTGTCGACTCTCTGAGCGCAGACCTCAGAAAAAGCGACGCCACAGAGTTTTAACACCGTAAGCCAACGAATTGTTTATTATGTTTCCCTCTCGTTCTGAATCGGGGACAACACTTTTTGTCCTTATTAGGAAGAGAGAGCCTGTAGTATGTGGAATTATCGTGAGAACGAGTTGTTTTTCGGGTACTGTAAGTCTGTGTCTTCATTGCTGAACGCCTGAGTACGCTGTGGATGGTGCTAATATTTTTTTTTGCTGGCGGGGATGTGGTGGGGTCTGCTTGTGCATGACAGGGGTAGTTGGTGGTCGTGTCTTTGTGGTTCTAACGTTTCAGCGTTTGAAAGCAAGGCTGCTCCAAGATGGCCACACCAATTGATTAGTATTTTTTAAACTACTTGCTGTTATTACGTTAAGTAGCCAATGCTGTATCAATTAACAATAAACAAACTCGTCCAACTTGAGTTCCCGTAAAGCAAAACGTCCAAGTAAAGCCCGAGGCAGTCTCCTATTCTCGCGCAAACTCCCGAGATCTGCAAGGTATAACTCAAACAATGAAGTAACGCTGTTAGGTTACAGTCATTATTACATAAGTTTAATAATTAATCATATTTATTAAGTTGTTCACAAAGTGATGTAAAGCAGAACAAATTTAGAACGAAACATAAAAATCAGAAATGTCTCCGTTCTCTCTCTCTCTCACACACACATACTATCCATCCCTATTGGGAACATGCGGTCTGCGCCTTGAAATTTCCCCTTTACTGTTGGATCTCTTACGCCCTCTCACAGACCCACATCCTCTGGGAAAGCGTACCATAGCGCCAGACACACAATCCACCCCATTCCGAATGCACTCCTTCCCTACATTTCTCTCCGTTACCAGCCGTATTCTGTTCACACGGTTGCTCCCTTTCTCTCTGCACACTCGATCCTTACACAGGCCATATCTTTTCGGCACATCTGTTTTATTCCCCCGCTGGCCACCACACGCAAGGCCTAATTTGCAAACGTTGTATTCAGACACCTGACACTCATTCTGGTTACGTTCTGTTTGCGGATATGTCATGATCGCAGCCCGTGCTGTTGTATTTCAGCATGATATTGACTGAAGTCCCACCTGTCATTGTCAACATAGCCTTTCTTCAATGTATGAAAAGCAAATTATTTGAAATAAAGGACACTTTGTAAGCGTGGTTGGTAATGAATCGAATTCTAATGTAATTAATTGGGAGAAAACAGGCGAGGATTTCGGAATTACGCAAAAGTGTCTCTATTAAATTAATTAATTTCAAACAAGATTGATTGCAACCTCGAATTCATACAAGCAACAGTACCACCTTCTCTGGTTCCACTGAATCGTGCATGACTTTCTACCATTTGAGGTTGAGGTAACTCTTTCATCAAATTTGGTGCTGTTATTATTCAAGCTTCAGTGTGGATAATTCCACTCACTATTCCTATTCCGACTTGTTGGTGCACAGCCTTCTGTACTGCCTCGAAGACTCCACTCTTAGGTTAGAGAAGCAGCACCTCATATTTCGCTTGCGTAGCCTCTAACCTGACAGCATCAAAACCGATTTCTCCACCTTCCGATAATTGCTTCCCCTTCCTCTTCTGTCTACTTCCATTTTCTACTCTAGCTCCTCTTCCAGCTCTTATCTTCTCATATCCTTTCCCTCATGGTCCTCTTTCCTCTCCATATTCCTTCACTTTCAGCCCTTTGACTTTTATAACTATCACCACTCAGGTTCTCTCTTCATCCATCCTGCCAACCCACCTCCTTAACTGGCTTCATCGATCACCTTCTAGTCTGTACTCTTTCCCTTCTCCACCTTCTTATTCTGGCATCTCGCCCTTTTTTTCCAGGGCTGATGAAGGATCTCTGGCCAAAATTTTGACTCTTAACTCCTCTTCTTAAATGTTGCCTAACCTGCTGAATTCCTTCAGTATTTTGTGTGTGTTACGCTGGATTTCCAGCACATGGACAGTATTTTTTTTTTGTTCAATGTGAATGCTGTCCTTCCCTGAGTTTCTGTTACATTTTTTAAAAGTAAGGTGATATTTTGAACATATTGTTCGTAAAAAGGGAATCCGTAAGCACACAACAGGCCACTGGCCCCAACCGGTCCAATCAAAGGAAGATGCCCAACTTAAGTTGCCCTCATTTGGCCTGTACCCCCTGTAAACAGAACAGTTAGCTTAAAGTGCCTCCAGTAGTGGGCACAATTGTGGCCTGGACTGCTCTCTGTGTGATGAAGTCATGCAACGATTCCTCCTCTCCCAGAGTTCTGAGAAAGCGACCTTCATAGAAAATGCAAATTCGTTAATTTTGATTTAAAGTTATCTGACCCAGGTGTTTACAGTATTATCTCCTTTGATTTCTGATCTGTGGTGTCTGCAGTTTCTTTATTTTCTTTATCATTTATCGTTAAGTACCATGCTGCCAATTGCGCACCAACATTATGTTCAAGGAACGCGCCTCACCAGCATTCAGTGAACTTCCATCTGTTGGAGGCAATCTATGTGTCGAACGGCATATATGAAGGGAAATGGGCAATCGACGGGGGACCATGAAGATTACATTACCCTAGTTTTCAGCTTTTGGTTTGTTTAGGATTTGTCCAACGAAGCGTTTGGCAATTTTCCTGTCCTTTTCTGATTACCTTCCAAAATGTTTCCAATTATTAATACTTCATGCTATTTCCTTACTAGCATACTCATGCTGATCAGGCCAACCCTGCAAAACTCTTCGTTTCCTTTGGAGTATCATTCTGGTTTTCTGTAATATTAATAAATGCTCCCGGATGTGAAACTCTGTTTCTTGCGTCAAACACTCAGTAACATCCAGAAGTCCACCGTTTCTTGGTATTGCTATTTCATTAAATATATTGCAGTGGGCCGGAGCTGGGGAAAGGGCGTTAGAGTGGGACGGCATTCGGAGCAGCTACCTCTGATCACAGAAAGCACAGGTTCAGTAATGACTTTCTGGTCTGTCTGTGTGAAGTCTGCATACTTCGCTGTGTTCCCATAGCTCTCCTCTCACGTATCAAAAGCGTATAGTTGTTAGATTAGCCGGTCACTTAAAATTGCCCTTACGATTTAGGAGAGTGGTCGAACGCGGGGGAGTGAGGGGATTGTGAGGAGAATAAAATAGTTATTAGTGTAAATGGGTATTTCATGACCAGCTTGGAGTTAGTGGGACAAAAGGCCTATTAACTAACTGTATGATTTGCAAAATGTGTTTAGGGTTGCAACGTTAACGGATTACAGGTAATATATATATATATATATATATATATATATTATTTTAGTAGTTTATTAATGAGAGTCCGTGGATATTTCAGCCCCAGCTTTATCTCGTCTCTAATCTTACTCTGTGTCCCTGCATAAATAAATGGGTTCACGCAGGAGCTCAGGAACTGAAGTGCGTATCCGCTTTCTTCCAGAGGAAAATTTGATTCACTGTAATTGTTACCCGCAAAATAGGAGATACCGGACATGCGAACATAGAGGAATGTTACCAGTACCAACAGCCAAAGGAGGATGAAGATCCCTGAGATACTTAGCAGCAGGACGATGGACTTCCTGCGGCTATCCGTTTCTTGGTCGCTCTGTCTCTCACTGTTTCCGCCGCTATGGAGACTCCGACGGATTTTAATGGCCCTGAGAATGTCTCTTATGGTTAAAAAATTAAGCAGCAAAATTAGAACGAAAGGAACACAAGGAGTTAAAATGCTATCAATCCAGTCAAATGCTATCCAGCCAGGTGACTTATAATAAGATGTCTTCAGTTCGCATAGCTTGCGTTCGTTTTTCTGTGGAACTTCCAATGTAAAACCGAACAACGTATTTTTCAAGCAGCTGACCATAGTAACTATTCCGATCACCACAACTGCCGTTCGCTCTGTGCAATATTTCGTTTTCAATTTTTGGCAGCAAATAGCCACAAAGCGATCAAAGGTGAACATGACGGTCACCCAGACGGAGCAGTCTCTGACGGCGTAAGCTACCACGGTTTTGACAATGCAGGCTGGAGAAAATAGGAGGAAACTGGATGGCACAGTCATTGGAACAACCCGGTTTAATATCACGATCGTGATAAGGACCAGGAGATCCGTCACCGCCATGGACAGCAGATAGACAGTGATACATCTGGAGAGACCACAACGTCTGCGGAGCATTACCGCAATCACGGTCAAGTTAGCTGCAGAAAATAAAAACAGAAGAAGTAAAATCACTAATCTTTTCGTGTTGTTCTTCATCTGTTAAATTATACTGATAATTCAGAATAAAAATCTTGCTTGTCTACGAGTTCATCACATCCACTTTTTCTTACACTGGTACAATAATACCAATGACTCATGGTGAGAACTTCCAGATACATTTCCGGATTTCGGAAAGGAGTTTCAGTTTGGAAAGCCGTTCGGAAAGCAATAAACATGTATATTCCACAACTGGGTTAATAGTTGATTAGCTTCAATGAAATGGGATTGGAATTATGAATGAATCTTTTTCCCCCCACTAGAATGGAGAGAGTGCATTAAATGAGCCATCGTTGTAAACATTCGTGAAGTAGAAAAGAAAACATCGGTCACTACTGCATAGCTGCCTTCCCTCGGATATCCATTTCGATCACCTAACCTCACATACCAACCAAATTCAGCAATACAATAAACTACAACAAAATATAGCGAGTAATCAGGGTTTTCCAAAATACACAGACCACATTTTTTTCCTTCACAACGAATAGAATGGCAGCACGAAATCCTGCTATATCAGAAATCCTTTTACCTCCAGTTAACAGAGCTCAAATCGTATCTTTGTGCATTCATCAATGGCCGATTTGCCAAATTATATTTGTCTATAAACACACTTTAATCATTTTTCAACTGCCAGGACTCTGAATCTGTCTAAACCTCTGTTCAATACACTCGCAACACTCCCTGGCATACTGCATCGTCAATTCTTCTGTTATCTAAACTCCTCACATCCATTTTTAAATACCTTAATGCAAGTTTAGTGCCAAATTTTATTTGAAACTGTTCGTAGAAATGCCTGAAGAAAACGAATTGCCCCCATTATTGGGCATTTGCCATCACAATAAGAAGAGCTGATATAATAGGCATCAGATCTATTGAATACTAGAAGGTATAAGTAACCTCTGTTGTTAATTGTGATGAACAATAATTTGAAATACAAAAAAAGTAATGAAATATTCAATTGAAGCAGTACGACGAATGGCCGAAAACGATTGAAAGATATTATACAGAAGAGAAAAATAGATTTAGTAAATCAAATTGGCACACAGAAAATGCCGGAGGTATTCAGCCGTGCAAGCAGCATCTATCGTAAAACGTTAACAGTCGATATTTCGGGCTGGAACCTTTGTAATATAGAGAGAATAATAGGCCATAAAAATCAACAATCGACAAACAATGATACAAGTAAATACAGCGGTGATACAAAATTGCACAACATTTTTCAGATCAATAAATAAGAGAAGTATTTTACCAGGAATGCCGACAACTGAAATGAAGGAATAGCAAATGGCCAACCACAAGAATTGTGCAACTCCATGCATGGCTTTTGGAAGTTTTAAGCTAACAATACCTTGCATTCACAGTCTTTTATATTTATTGCAGCCTTCAGTCACCAGAGTGCATATTAAGAAAGAATAATTGTTTATTTATGCTAATTACATCAGCGAGGATGATGTCAATAATTGTTTTGATGAACAATTGCGCATAATGTGTAAATCTGTTTCTATTTCTCACAAGAGAAATAAAGCAGTCTTGTCAAGTTAATTGATGCCTGCACAAGTAGATATATGCACAATGCAACGTAAATGTCAGCTGTAGTAGATTTACAGCCAAGTAGTCGCATATAGAAACATAGATAACCTACAACACAATTCAGGCACTTCGGCCAACTAAGTTGTTCCAAACATGTCCCTACCTTAGAAATCACTAGGCTTACTCATAGCCCTCTATTTTTTTAAGCTCCATGTACCTATCCAAAAGTCTCTTAAAAGACCCTATCGTATCCGTCTCCACCTCCATTGCCGGAAGCCCATTCCACGCATTCACCACTCTCTGATTAAAAATCAGAGACCCTGACATCTACTCCCCAGCACCTTAAACCTGTGTCCACTTGTGGCAATCATTTCAGCCCTGGGAAAAAGCCACTGACTGTCCACACGATCAATGCCTCTAGTCATCTTATACACTTCTATTAGGTCACCTCTCATCCTCCGTCGCTCCAAGGAGAAAAGTTCACTTAACCTATTCTCATAAGACATGCAGCCCATTCCAGTTAACATCCTTGAAATTCTCCTCTGCACCCCTTCTATGTTTTCCGCATCCTTCCTGTAGTAAGGTGACCAGAATTGAGCACAGTTCTCCAAGTGGGGTCTGACCAGGTATCTGTATAGTTCCAACATTACCTCTGGGCTCTTAAATTCAGTTCCACGATTGATGAAGGCCAATACACAATGCGGATTCTTAACCATAGAGTCAACCTACGCAGCTGCTTGATAGTCCGATGGACTCTGACCCCAAGATCCCTCTGATCCTCCATACTGCCAAGAGTCTTACCATTAATACGCTATTCTGCCATCATATTTGACCTACGAAAATGAATCACTTCACAGTTACCTGGGTTGAACTCCATCTGCGACTCCTCAGCACAGTTTTGCACTACAAAGTCCCGTTGTAACCTTTGACAGCTCTCCACACTATTTACAACACCTCCACCCTTTGTATCATCAGCAAACTTACTAACACATCTCCCTGCTTCCTCATCCAGGTCTATTATAAAAATCACGAAGATTAAGCGTTGCAGAACAGATCCCTGAGGCACTGTTCTCGTGACCGACCATCATGCAGAATAAGACCTGTCTACAACCACACTTTGCCTTCTGTGGGCAACCCAGATCTGGAACCAGAAAGCAATATCACTTTGGACACCCTGCCTCCTTACTTTCTCAATAAGCCTAGCATGGGGTGCCTTTTAAAATGCTTTGCTGAAATCCATATACACTAAATCTACTGGTCTTCCTTCATCAATGTCTTTAGACACATCCTTAAAAAAATTCAATCAGGCTCGTAAGGCACGACCTGCCCTTGACAAAGCCATGCTGACTATTCTTCATAGTATTAAATATATCCAAATGTTCATAAATCCTGCCCCTCAGGACTTTCTCCATCAACTTACCAACCACTGAGTTAAGACTCACTGGTCTATCATTTCCTGGGCTATCTCTACTCTCTTTACGGCACAAAGGAAAAACATTCGCAACCCTCCAATACGTCGGAACCTCTCCCGTCTACATTGATGATGCAAAGATCATCGCCAGTGGCTCAGTAATCTCCTCATTTGCCTCCCACAGTAGCCTGGGGTACATGTCATCCGGTCCCGCCGATTTATCCAACTTGATGCTTTGCAGAAGGTCCAGTACATACTCTTTCTTAATATCTGCATGCTCAAGATTTTCAGTCTGCTTCAAGTCATCACTACTATCAGCAAGATTCTTTTCCCATAGTGAACGCTGAAGCAAAGTATTCATTAAGTACGTCTGCTATTTCCTCCGGTTCCATATACACTTTCTCAATGTTCCTCTTGATAGGTCCTATTCTGTCACGTCTTATCCTCTTTCTCTTCACATACTCGTAGAATGCCTTGGAGTTTTCATAAATCCTGCGCGCGAAGGCCTTCTCATAACCCCCTCTGGCTCTCCTAATTTCATTCTTGAACTCCTCCCTGCTAGCCTTATAATCTTCTAGATCTCTAATATTACCTAGCTCTCTGAACCTTTCGTAACTTTTCTTTTCTTCTTGACGAGATTTATTAGAGCCTTTGTACACCACGCTTCCTGTATGCTACCATAACGTCCCTGTCTTATTGGAACGTACGTATGCAGAACTCCACACAAATATTCCCTGAACATTTGCCAGATTTCTTCCATACTTTTCCTTGAGAACATCTCTAACCAATTTAAGCTTCCAATTTTCTGCCTGACAGCCTGATAATTCCCCTTACTCCAATTAAACACATTTCTAACTTGTCTATCCCTATCTCTCTCCAATGCTCTTGTAAAGGAAAGAGAATTAAGATCACTATCTCCAAAATAATCTCCCCCCCCCCCCGTGTGATCTGACACCTAACTAGGTGCATTTTCCAATACCAAATCAAGTACAGCCTCTTGTAGGCTTATCTGCATATTGTGTCAAGAAACCTTCCTGAACAAACCTAACAAATTCCACTCCATATAAACATGGGAGAATTACTGATGTTGACCATCATTCACCATGAAACTGATGGCCAACTGAGGAGCTAATTCTGTGTGAAGCGGAACATGGAACGACCAGTGCAGCTCTATACGTTCTTTTGTCCACAGTTCCTCTGCTTTTATTAAAGCAAACCACTTGAACATTGATTACTTGCGTCTTCTTCATCTTAAGTTGCCATGTAAAACTTTCACTTTGTTTCTTGGTGTCTAGGAGGGCATTAAACCACATTAATTCTGAATAATCAGGAGGTGGCTCCCGAGTTTACATCTAATTTAGAAATACAGCGTGCAACAGAACCTTCCGACCTATCGCCCCGCACCGCCCAGCAACCCACCTGTTTATATTAGTCGAATGTCTGGAGAACTTACAATGATCAATTAACCTAATAACCGGTAGGTCTCTGTTTTGCGAGAGGAAACTGAAACGTTCAGAGGAAACACACGCGATTCACAGAGAGAATTTCTGAACTCCTTAAAATCGGCGCCAGACTGAACTGCAAACTCCTGAACTTCCCCGCTGTAATCATGTCGCGCCAGCTACTGCGCTACCATTGAAGTAACACGTGAGTGGGACGGTTGAATTTCAGAACCTCAGTTAGCATGCCGTCTGGTCTTGGGTCTTGTTAATTTTTTAATCATCCTGTGGACTTTTCAACTTCTTAGCATATGCGGAGGAGAGGCAAAGAGTCATGGAGCATTTAAACAGGCCATTCAGCCCTTTTCATGCAGACGGAATTTCCTATGTAAACTAGAACCATTTGAGCATATTTCATGCTTCAATGTCTATTTATTATCAAAGAGTGCACAAATTATGCAACTTTGAGATTTTCATGCTTACAGGTAGCCTCAAAGCAATAAACCGGAAAGAATCAAGTTTAAAAAAATAAGAATAGAAACATAGAAACATAGAAGATAGGTGCAGGTGTTGGCCATTCGGCCCTTGGAGCCTGCACCGCCATTCAGTATGATCATGGCTGATATCCAACTCAGAACCCTGTACATGCTTTCTCTCCATACCCACTGATCCCTTTAGCCACAAGGGCCATATCTAACTTCCTCTTAAATATAGCCAATAAACTGGCCTTAACTATTTCCTGTGGTAGAGTATTCCACAGATTCACCACTCTCTGTGTGAAGTAGATTTTCCTCATCTCGGTCCTAAAAGGCTTCCCCTTTATCCTTGAACTCTGATCCCTCGTTCTGGACTTCCCCAACATCGGAAACATTCTTCCTGCATCTAGCCTGTCCAATCCCATTAGAATATTCTTCTCGGGATCCGCCCTCACTTGTCCGATCTCCATGATGTATCCCAGGAAAATGACAGAAGGGACATGAAACTCGTATTTCTCAGCCTTAACGAATAGTTTGGTCTCCCAATGCTTCTGCGGAACCTAACAGACATAGTGGATGTGTTCCTGACAACTCCAGGAGAAGATTAAGGTGTCGTCCAAATAAACAAAAACGAAATGTTCAATAAAGTCCCTAAGCACATCGTTGATCACGGCTTGGAAGATGGTGGGGACTTTGTTGAGACAGAAGGGCATGACTAGATATTCGAAATAAACATGTGGGGTGTTAAAAGCTGTTTTCCACTCATCGCTGTCCCTTATCCTAACCAGATGGAAGGCACACTGTAGCTCCAACTTAGAGAAAACGGTGGCTCCCTGAAGGGGTACGAAAGCAGAGTTGATAAGGTGCAGTGGATACATATTCTTTATGGGGATTCTATTCAGGCCACGGTAGTCAATACAGGAGCGCAGTGAGCCGTCTTTCTTGCTCACAAAGAAAAAAACCCTGCTTCTACAGGGGAAGATGAGTGTCGGATAATGCCAACCGCGAGAGAATCAGTTTGGTAAGCCTCCATTGCTTCCCCTTCTGGCCGGACGAGGTTATACTTCATACTGATGGGTAGAGAGGTTCCTAGGAGAAGGTCGATTGCGCAATCGTAAGGGCGGTGTCGAGGCAGGGAAAGGGCCCGTTGTTTGCGAATACTTTCCCAGATCGTGATACTCGGCAGGAACCATGGATAAGTCGGGTGTATCAGGAGCAGACGAGGTCGAGGTGACTTTCACTGGGGAAAGGGCTGGTTTTTGACAAGTGAGTGACAGAACGAACTCCAGCTGACGATCTTCCCACCGGACCAGTTAATGTGTGGATTATGGCGGCTTAACCAGGGGTAACCAAGAACTATAGGAGCTTGAGGAGAGGGAATTAAATTG
Source organism: Hemitrygon akajei (assembly GCF_048418815.1). Classification (NCBI taxonomy): domain Eukaryota; kingdom Metazoa; phylum Chordata; class Chondrichthyes; order Myliobatiformes; family Dasyatidae; genus Hemitrygon; species Hemitrygon akajei. Next base: position 34,839,107 of record NC_133148.1, read on the forward strand.
AATCGCACCCATTCCCGGTGGCTCCAGGAGAGAAAGAGACAGGCGTGGTGTGCAGCGTGTGACTCGAGCCAGCAGTCTACCGTACAGTTCCCATGCTTCCAGGGCGGTACTCAACGGCTCCCGAGGAATTCCAGCCCGGAAAGCTATGTCTTCATACAAAAGGTGTCCCTTAGCGCCGGAGTCCATTAGTGCTGATAGAGGCAGGGACTGCTGTTTATAACGTAGAGTAGCTTGGATCTACATCCGGGTTCGGGGGACGGAAGGGAATATTGTCTGGCTCACCGGAGTCCCTCTTTCCACTGGTGAGCCTTCCCTTTACGCCGAAGGGGACAGGTAGCACGGAACTGACCGGACTGGCCGCAAATGAGACACTCCCCCGCTCTCAATCTCCGGAGACGCTCTGTGGGAGAAAGACAGTTCCGTCCCAGCTGCATGGGATCCTCTCCCGGGGCGGCGGAAATGATCGGGCTGAGAGCTATTCTAGGAGCAGGAGGAGAAGACAGGCTTCTGCTGGTGGGAGACGGTAATGTGTACCGTGGAGTGGACATAGAAGGAGGCAAAGGTGGTGTACGACCAGTTCTTTCCCTACGGCGTTCTCGAAGGCGATTGTCCAACTTGGTGGCTCGGGAGATTAAGGAATCCAGGCAGTCGGTGTTATTTCTTATCGCCAGCTCGTCTTTTATCGTCTCTGAGACCATTCCGAAATACCCCTTGCAGTGACTCATCGTGCCAACACGAGTCGGCCGCAAACGGCCGGAACCCCACGGAATATTCGGCAGTACTGCGTGGGCCCTGACAAAGAGTGAGTAGACGCTTAGCGGCAACTTTACCACGGACGGGATGGTCAAAGATCTTTCTCTTTTCCGCGATATTGGGAAAGAAGAACAGATTTCTGATTATCCCAAACAGCTGTAGCCCAATCTAAGGCACTTCCCCTCAGCATCTTGATGATATAAGCGATCTTTCATTTATCCGTGGTTCAGAACGTGCCGCACTCTTGGCGGGCGTGTTGCCGACACGTCGGGGGTTCCCTCTATAGGCTGCCTGGGCTGGTCCGTCAGAGTTCCAAAAGTGGATGGGGTAACATGAGCGGATACAAGCCCCATATGGTCATCGATCTTCGTTACGTCAGTAGACAGGAAACGGAGGTTCCATGACATCCCGGAGGAGTTGGTCGTACAGACCCAGTAGCGGGCCCTGGCTGGCGAAGGATTGTTGCAGGGCTTTCGCGTCCGCTGTGTCCATTGCTGGCAAGATCGTTCTGTTGCAATAGGCGAGCCGAACTCAAACGAAGGACGCAGGCATGGATATTGAGTTAGGATGCGTACGCTGGCGTGAACAGCAAACAGGAGGGATCTCGACATGGAACCTCGACACGGAGAGACTGAGTTTCATAGGTAAACCTCGAAACTGGAGCAAAACGTAGAACACACGATCCTAAACGGCCGGGAAACGTTAATTACCACACAGGCAAAACTAACGGTCTGGCGACTAGTGGTTGTAACGCTAGGGTTCTTATGCTGCGGGTCTTGATGGTAACCAGGTGTGCCGGCATCAAAGAGAATTAGGAGCCAGTGGGAAATTAACGGTCGGAACCGTGGCACAATCAAAGTAAATTAGGAGAAAATAGGGAATTAACGATCGGGGCTGTGACAAGTAAGGCAGTTGCCAAGAGGGGACACACGAGGATGATTCCGCAAATGAATGGGTTAGCATATGAGGAGCGGTTGTTAGCTTTGGGTCTGTACTCACTGGACTTTTGAAGAATGCGAGGGAACTCTTTGAAACCTACCGAATGTTGAAAGGGAAGGGTATGGCGGATGTGTCGAGGATGCTTCCTATGGTGGGAGCATTCAGATCTAGATGACAGAGTCTCACAATTGAGGAGCGACCTTTAGGAGCAGAGGGAAGGTGGAGTACTTTTACCCAGAGAACAGTGAAACGGTAAATTAACTTTGTGGGAATCTTACACGAGGTCCCCTCAGTCGTACTGCACCTCTGATGTTCGAAACTTCTCATTTAGACAATAGTCCGCACTGTTGTTCCTTTTACAAAAACGCATTACCTTATATTTCCTAACACTTTATTCCAACCGCCACATCTTGCCCATTCTTCCAAAGTGTCTCAGTCATGCTGCAATCGCATTGCTTCCTCAGCTCTACCTACCCTCCACCTATCTTCCTATCATCCGCAAACTTTGCCACAAATCCCTCAAATCCATTATCTAATTATTGACAAACAACATGAAAAGCAGTGGTCCCAATACTGACACTTAGTGAACACCTTAAGAAGAGTTTGGATAAGAACATGGATAGTGATGCACCACCAATAACTCACATTGAGACTTAGGAAGCGAGGTATCGGCTTTTATTGACTGGAAGAATGAACAACACTACATCCTGGGGAATGAGGCTGGGCAACAGGCCTCAGTCGCCTTTATACAGGGGTCTGTGGGAGGAGCCACAGGAGCAGTCAGCAGGGGTCTGTGGGAGGAGCCACAGGAGCAGTCCAGACAGGTATATGTAGTTCACCACAGATAGTAGGGATATGGAGGAATATTGCTCAGGTGCAGATATTTTGGGAATAGGCAGTTCAAATGGTTTCGACTTGATGGGAAGAAGGGCTGGTTTCTGTATTATACTTCTCTATGACTGTAAAATTACCGACAAATAAAAGGTCCAGATAGAGTGGACATGAAGAGGAGGTTTCACATGGAGGAAGAGTCTTGGACAGGAGGACACAATTCAGGGTAGGAGTGCTTCCCATTAGAACCGAGAGGAGGAGAATTTTCTGAAGCCAAAGGATGTTGAATCTGTGGAAGTCATCGCCACAGACGGCAGAGGAGGATTGTTCATTCTGTAATTGGAGGTTGATTACTTCTTAATTAGTAAGAACGTGAACGGTTTTGGAACAAAGTAGATCCATGAGTTTGAAATGGATAATCTGACGCGATGTAATGGCATATCGGACTTGATGGGCTGAATGGCTTAACTAAGTTCCTACCTATTAACTTCCCATGCCACTTTGACACATATACCGATAGGCGAGATTCTGGCAGTTTTGTCATTTGGACTGTGCAATCAAGTCAATCAGGATTTGAACAGCTTAGCAGAAAGCATTTGATCAGACAATCAAGATTTGACTGGCACAGACTCAGTAGAAAACAGCTGATTGGGTAATCGAGGTCAGGTGACCAAGCATTTTGAAAAGCTCAAACAAATAAATGGACGGGTAGCTCAACTGTCACGGCCAGTGGAAAGCGGCGAATGAAGGAGCGGAGATTTGAGGCTTTGAATCTGGAGGCTTCGACGAAAAGAGACGGAGGACGAGCTTGCTCCCAGTTAGGCTTCGCAATGCCTCCTGCGAGGGTGATGTGCCCCTCATGTGAGACGTGGCAGTCTTGCTGGAACTCTCCTCTCCCGCAGTCATATCTGCCGGAAGTGCATTCGGCTGGGCGATATGGAAGACCGTGTAAGGAATCTGAAGCAGCAGCTGGATGACCTTCGACTCATAAGGGAGACAATGGCAGTCATAGATGAGTGATACAGGGAGGTAGTCACACCTAGGCTGCCGGATGCAGGTCGTTGTGTGACAGTCAGAGTGGGGAATCGAAGGTGAGTAAACTGGTAGTGCATAGCAGCCCTGTAGCCATTACCCTGAATAATAAGTATACTATTGGCGGGGACTACCGACTAGGGGTGAGCCACGGTGGCAGAGACACCGGCACTGTGTCTGATCTGTAGTGCAGAAGGGTGGGACAGAGAAAAGGAGAGCTGTCATCATTGGGGACTCTATAGTCAGGGGACCAGACAGGAGATTTTGTGGACGTGAGAAGGACACTCGCATGATTTGTTGCCTCCCGGGTGCTAGGGTCCGGGATGTCTCTGACCGAATACACGATATCCTGGTACGAGAGGGAAAACAATAAGAAGTCGTGATACATGTTGGTACCAATGACATAGAGAGGAAGAGAAATGCGGATCTGAAGTGTGAGTTTTGGGAACTAGGCAGAAGGCTGAAGAACAGAATCTCGATGGTGGCTTTCTCAGGATTCCTGCCCGTGCTACGTGATAGTGATGGTGAGAATTGAAAGGGATGACAGTTCAATGCGTGGCTGACGAGAGGGTGCGGAGGGCAAGGTTTTAGAATTTTGGATCATTGCGATCTCTTCTAGAGAAGGAGGGACCTGTACAGATTGAATGGGTTGCACCTGCAGTCGTGGGGGAGCTATATACTTGCAGATAGGTTTTCTAACATGGTAAGGGAGGATTTAAGCTAATTTGCAAGGGGGCTGGGACCTGGAGCGATAGAGCAGTGGAAGAAGTGCATGGAGTAAAGCCAGATCTAACAATCAGAGAAACATTGAAGAAAGAGAAGCAGAATAAAGAGTGTAAAGGTGGTAAGGCAGAAGTGCTAAAGTGCTTGTACTTCAATGCAAAAAGCATCAGGAACAGAGGTGATGAACTGAGAACTTGGACACATACATGTACTGATGATGTTGCGGCCATTACAGAGACTTAGCTGGCACCAGGGCAGTAAAGCATTCTCAATATTCCTGACTTCAATGTTTTAAAAGGGACAGAGAAGGGGGAAATTGGAGGAGGGGTATCATTACTGGTCTGGAATACTCTTACAGCTACAAAAAGGGGCGGGTAATGTAGCAGGATCCTCTTTTGAGTCAGTATGGGTGGAAGCCAAGAAGAGGAAGGCAGCAGTTACTATGTTGGGAGTATTCTATAGGCCCCCTGGTAGCAGCAGAGATTCCGAGTAGCAGATTGGGAGGTAGATTTTGACAATGTTGAAAAATAACGGGGTTGTTATCATGGGTGAATTTAACTTCCTTACTATTGATTGGCAGGTGATTAGCTCCAATGGATTAGATGAGGCACAGTTTGTTAAGTGTGTGCATGACGGATTTCTGTCACAGTATGTTGACAGGCTGACGAGGGGGAATGGCATACTAGATCTAGTATTAGATAAGAAACCGGGTCAGGTCACAGATCTCTCAGTGGGTGAGCACTTGGGGGACAGTAACCACCTCTCCCTGGCCTTTAGCATTATCATGGAAAAGGATAGAATCAGAGAGGAAAGTTGTTAATTGGAGAAGGGCAAATTATGAAGGTATAAGTCTAGAACATGCGGGTGTGAATTGGGATGACGTTTTTGCAGGGAAATGTACTATGGACATCTGGTCGATGTTTAGGGATCTCTTGCAGGATGTTAGGTATAAGTTTGTCTCGGTGAGGAAGATGAAGAATAGTCGGGTGAAGGAACCATGCGTGACAAGTGAGGTGGAAAGTCTAGTCAGGTGGAAGAACGCAGTACACATGAGGTTTAAGAAGCAAGGATCAGATGGGGCTATTGAGGAATATAGGGTAGAAATAAAGGAGCTTAAGAAGGGTACTGAGGAGAGCAAGAAGGGGGTGTGGGAAAGCCTTGGCGAGTAGGGTAAAGGAAAACCCCATGTTATTATTCAATTATGTGAAGAACAAAAGGATGACAGTAGTGAAAGGAGAAGCGATCAGAGATTAAGGCGAAAAGATGTGCCTGGAGGCTGTGGAAGTGAGCAAGGTCCTCAATGAATACTTCTCTTCGGTATTCTCCAATGAGAAGGAACTTGATGATGGTGAGGACAATATGAATGAGGTTGACGTTCTTGAGCATTTTGATATAAAGGGAGAGGAGGTGTTACAGTTGTTAAAATACATTAGGACGGATAAGTCCCCGATGACTGAAGGAATATTTCCCAGGCTGCTCCACGAGGCGAGGGAAGAGATTGCTGAGCCCCAGGCGAGGATCTTTATGTCCTCGTTATCCACGGGAATAGTACAGGAGGATTGGAAGGAGGCGAATATTGTCCCCTTCTTTAAAAATGGTAGTAGGGTTAGTCCGGATATTTATTGACCAGGGAGCCCCACGTCTGTGATGTGAAAGCTGTTGGAAAAGATTCTTAGTGATAGGATGTGTGGAAATTTAGAGAATAATGGTCTGATCAGGGACATTCAGCATAGCTTTGTGAAGGGCAGATCGTGTCCAACATTCTACTATAATTATTTGAGGAAGTGACCAGGCAAATAGATGAGGGTATTGCATTGGATGTGATGTACATGCATTTTAGCAATGCTTTTGACAAGTTTCCACACGGTAGGCTTATTCAGAATGTCAAAAGGCATGGGATCCAGGGAAGTTTGGCCATATGGATTCAGAATTAGCTTGCCTGCAGAAAGCAGAGGTTCGTGGTGGAGGGAGTACTTTCGGATTTGAGGGTTGTGACTAGTGGTGTCCCACACGGATCGGTTCTGGGACCTCTATTTTCGTGACTTTTATGAACGACCTGGATATGGGGGTTTGGCAAGTTTGCAGACGACACAATGGTTGCTGGTGATGTTGATAGGGTAGAGGACTTTCGAAGATTGCAGAAAGATGTTGATATGATGCAGAATTAGGATGAGAGGTGGCAGATAGAGTTCAACCCGGAGAAGTGTGGGGTTGTACACTTTGGGAGATCAAACTCCAAGGCAGAGTACAAAGTATTAGACAGGATACTTGGTAGCGTGGTGGAGCAGAGGGATCTGGGGGTACATGTCCACAGATCCCTGAAAGTTGCCTGACAGGTAGATAGGGTACTTAAGAAAGCTTATAGAGTGTTTGCTTTCGTGAGTCGTTGGTTAGACTTTAAAAATTGCGATGTAATAGTGCAGCTCTATAAAACTCTGGTTAGGCCACACTTGGAGTATTGTGTCCAGTTCTGTGCGCCTCACTATAGGAAGGATGTGGAAGCATTGGAAAGGGTACAGAGGAGATTCGCCAGAATGTGCCTGGTTCAGAAAGTGTACATTATGATCAGAGATTAAGGGAGCTGGGGCTTTACTCTCTGGAGAGAAGGAGGATGAGTGGTGACATGATAGAGTTGTACAAGATATTACGAGGAATAGGCAAAGTGGACAGCTAGCGCCTCTTCCCTAGGGCACCACTGCTCAATACAAGAGGACGTGGCTTTAAGGTAAGGGGTGGGAAGTTCACGGGATATTATAGGAAGCTTATTTACTTAGAGAATGGTTGGTGCGTGGAATGCACTGTCTGAGGTGGTAGTGGAGGCAGATACACTAATGAAATTTAAGAGACGACTGAACAGCTACTGTATGTGGAGGAATGTAAGTTGGAGAGTTATATGGGAGGCAGTATTTAAGTGTCGGCACAACATTGTGGGCCGAAGGGCCTATAATGTGCTGTATTTTTCTATGTTCAATGTTCTATGAAATATTTACAGCGATTTGACCAAATGTAGGTAATGTTACCAGCACAGTTAGCAACTCGTCGGCATGTACTTGATGGGCTGACGGGACTGTTACCTTGCTGTATAACATCATGAATTTGGTACTGAGTAAGTCAGAAAATACAAACAAACAGACAAATTTTAACAGATAATTAAATCAGGAATTCATAAATTAAGACAAAAACGGGAATCTGATTTGAATATTAAAATTGATGGAAACAGCTGGTCAAGATTATGTTCTGATAGTATGATAAATACAATAAATGTTCGACAGATTAGTACAATATAATTATTTTACATCAATTATCTATAACACCACAGAAAATAAATAGATTAAATTCAAATATGTCTGACCAATGTTTTCGATGTAATCAAGAAATTGGTACTTTTTTACATTCTACTCGGTCTTGTTTTAAAATTCTATCATTTTGGATAAATCTAAGACTTTTATTGGAACAAATTACTGGAGTACAACTCCCACATGGCCCAATATTATTTTTATTAGGAGACATTGAAGGGACAATAAGGAAACTTAAATTGAATAAGTATCAGAAAAAAATTATAAAAATTGCACTGGCAGTAGCCAAAAAAGTTATCGCAGTTACTTGAAAATCTGATTTATATTTAGCTATGGATCGTTGGAATAATGAAATATATAGTTGTATTCCACTGAAAAAATTACATACAATCTAAGAAATGAATATGATATATTTTTGAAAATTTGGCTCCCAGACCTACAAAAGATAGGATTAAATACACAGGTCCTTTGAAGATAAAATTATAAAGTAATTGGGGAAAGTAAAAATAAAAATAAAAATTATTTTGAACTTCATGGAGCATGTGGGGATCCGCCGATATCCAGGCAATCTTTCTCTTCTTTCTTTTTCTTTCTTTAGACAAGGGTTAAGGGGGGGGGAGCGTTAAGGGGAGGGGGGAGGGTTAATATTATTTTTCTCTTTCTTGCTATTTTATCATTACATTTATTCTCTATAATTTTCTAAAAATTTAATAAATAAAAAATACAAATAAGATGCACATCTTTTTCAAAGGAAACCATTCGCAAAGAATACGGTTTGTTTATTTTAGAAATCTATCAATGAGAGTCAGTGGATATTTCAACCCCAGCTTTATCTCGTCTCTGATCTTACTCTGTGTCCCGGCATAAATAAACGGGTTCACACAGGAACACAGGAACTGCAGTATGTACCCGCATTCTTGGAGAAGGAAAAGTGATTCACTGAAATTGGAACCCGAAAAGTAAGTGACGCTGCCAATGCGAATGTAGAAGAAAGTTACCAGTACCAACAACCACAAGAGGATGAATATGCCCGAAATACTTAGAAGCAGGACAATAGACTTTCTGCGGCTGTCGGTCTCCTGGCCGTTCTGTCTTTCACTGTTCTCGCCGCCCTGGAGTCTCCTGCGAATTCTAATGGCAATTAAAATGTTTCTGACCGTTAGGAAGTTCAGGAGCAAAATTAGAACAAATGGCAGACAAGGAGTTAAAATGCTGTCCATCCAGTCATATGCTATCCAGGCAAGAGAGATATAATAAGAGGCCCTAATTTTGCAAAGTTTGGACTCATTTTCACGTGGAGGTTCAAATATGAAATACAGAAATGTGTTTTTGAAACAGCCAACGATGCAAACTGTTCCAATCACCAAAGACGCAGTTTGTTCCGTGCAATATCTGGTTTTCAAATTTTGGCAACAAATAGCTACAAAACGATCAAAGGTGAACATCACCGTTACCCAGACGGAACAGTCCCTTACGGCATACGCTACTGCGAAGTTCACATTGCAGGCCGGGGTAATGGTCAAGCGATTCGAAGGATAAAGAATGGGAACAACCCGGTGTAATATCGCTCCCGTGATAATCACCAGCAGATCTGTCATCGCCATCGACAGCAGGTAGACGGTGATACATCTGGAGAGACCGCATCGTCTTCGGAACATTACCATTATCACGGCCAAGTTAGCTGTAACAGAAGAAACCAGAGAGTTGAATGTCTATTAGTGACAGTGTGTGGGAGTCAGGGTGACTGTGACGCAAGAATACCCATACGGGCATGCTTTGTATGCAGTATGTAGAGTGTATTTTTTCTTCTGTCTCGTGTTGTGAAGTGTAGTGTGTGCGCGTGCGCAACTATTTTGAGTTACGGCGAACTGTGCGTTTACATAGTGTTTTTAAAGACGGTTTGTACTTTGTGTGAGTGTGTGTGTGTGTGTGTAGTATATTTCATTTGAACATATGTGATACGTTGTTGTTTATTAATTTGGCTGTTTGAAAGCGTGTTTTTAACAAATACCTAAAGCAATATAACTCAGAGAAAAGTTTACTTCAAGGTATGCAGTGTGATTTTTACTGCTTTGAAATTTGAAGCTGAGTTGATAGGTAGTTACCCTACTAAGAATTCTTAGACATGATCAACGGCGCTGCATTATTTCGTCTCAGATTTCGTCTCACCAAGCGTCTGTCTCTGTGAAACAAATCCAGTGGGAGAACGTTATCTTCAACGCCATCAACACGACTTATTTTTCTTTTATTCGTCATCCCTTCCAAAGAACTGAAAATCCTGAAAACAGTTAGTTTTTTTCTTTTGATTTCATCTCATCAGATAGCACACCATCTTTCGTACAGCAATGCCCTTGACCACTCCTCTTGTGACGACACGCAGATGGATGATTGGAATTCACTTCCTCATGAATTTCTGCATGTATTTGAAGGCGATACAGACGTGCTGTCAAAAAGATAGGCGAGGCCTTCTCCACTGGCACAGAGATGGTGCACGATCTAGGCCAAATTTCTAAATCTTCATACCTAGGTAGAATTGTAGGTTCACACTGCAAACTTCCCCTAACTGGTGTGTCCCTTTCGCGTGCAGGTCTGCATCCATCAAACAAATTCTCTATTTCACTCCGTTACCTTCCCACATGGTCCCATGGTAATCTGGTTTGTGCAATCCACATGTAGTCTCAGAAAATCACGAACGTTTACCTTTACCATGAAAACCAATTTCATGCCCAATTATACCATCAACTCCTCCTATTTCTTCCGCTTATTTAATCTTCAATCCGATAATGACGACCAGTCTTCCATGTTGCATGCTCCATAATTTCAATTTCACCAGCTCTTCGCAGCAAGGATATTGAATCACAAAACATTTGGTTCAAATACACATCCAAAGCTCCACAAATCACTGTATCCTCATCTGTTTCCTGCATCCGTTTACACAATGTTCTCATCAATTTCTAAATAACTTATATGATGTTTTAAATCCCTTAATTCCAGATAATGTAAACCGATCCTACAGCTGGTAAAATGAAGTAATTGCTTCCATTGCAGTTGGATCTTTAAATTCAGAATGAAAATATATTATATGATAGCTATCGAAGACGATGGATATTAGAAGTTGCAAACAAGAAACTCTGCTGGTTGTGATAGAATGCACTGTAAGGAATAACTTTTGAAAACAGTCACACACAAGAGAAAGTCTGCAGATGTTGGATATACGACAAACACACACACAATACTGAAGGAACTCAGTAGGCCAGGCAGCATGAATGAAAAAATGTACAGTGGACATTTCAGGCTGAGACACTTCGACATGCTTGGAGAAAAAAATGATGAGGAGCAGTAGATTTAAAAGGTGGGCAAGGCAATAAAATGTCCAACTCAAATGGCATAACCAAGGGAAGAAAATAATTCCAGGGTATGAAAAATACTGTGAGACTAACAAATTGGTAAAATTCTACTATTAACAGACAACAATCAAACATTTCACAAATGTGTTTTTTTCTAGTTTGATTATTAATACCAATACTTTACCAGGAATGCCGATAATTGCAATAATGGAATAGCAAATAGCCAACGATAAAATTTGTGGAACTCCGTGCATCGCTAAAGAAAGCTTAGAGTATATGATAAACTGCATTTACAGTTTGCTATATTTATACTCATCATCAGTCGCCAGGGAGCACATTATGAAGATTTATTTGTTTTTTTTTTTCAAGCTAATTACATGAATAGAAAAAAAAATACTTAAAGCAGTCGACGCCAGTAATTGTTTTAACGAATACTACTTCATGATTTGCAATCCTACATCTATTCCTCCATGGTAATAAGGATAACTGTAAAGGGTGAACTTAATTGGTGAAAGCCTATTGAATACAGCAGCCAATCTGTTTTTAAGAAATAAATGCTAATGAACAGCCGCAGTGATTTATTTTGCCGAATGAACAAATTTATATTTGTCATCTGCACAAGAATCTTCTAGCACATCATAGGCTCATAGAGTCGTTTAAGTCAAATTCGCAAGTGCATAAATTATAAACGTTTAAAAATCTATAACTAGAACAAATAGCAACGGTTTTCAAATATTTGTGAATATTACAAAAATATGTAATATTGAAGAGCATATGTCCATGTTATATACCTCTCTTTAAAAGCAAAAAAAAAAACTGAAACTCAGGAGAAGACGGAATTCCTACTGACCTTCACAAATTTTTGCTGAAATGATAAACATGGTGGTGTTATCACATTCCAGCTTCCCCAAACTGGAGCATTTATGCACGTGCTTTTCTCTGAAACATTCGACACTCCGACAAATTAGGAACCTATCAATTAATCTCCACAATAACATCGCTTCCACTACCGTCTATGGCATGAATTGCACAGATTCACTATTCTTTGGCTGAAAAAGCATCTACCTCAGCTCTATTCTAAAGGGACGTACTTACATGCTGAGGCTGTGCCCTATGCTTCTAGACTTTTCCACTATGTGAATCACCATCCACACGTCCGCTCTAACCTGCTGTTTCAATTATTGATAGTGATGTCAGCTGAGAAGATCATCGGGGTCTCTCTTCCTGCCATCACGAACATTTACACAATACGCTGCGTCTGCAAAGAAAACATAATTATGAAACACCCCATGCACCCCTCATACAATCTCTTCTCCCTCCTGCCATCTGGGAAAGGGCTCCGAAGCATTCGGGCTCTCACGACCATACTATGTAACAGTTTCTTCCTCCAAGCTATCAGACTCCTCAATACCCAGAGCCTGGACTGACACCTTGCCCTATTGTCCTGTTTATTATTTATTGTAATACCTGCACTGTTTTTGTGCACTTTAAGATGTCCTGTGTAGGTCTGTAGTCTAGTGTAGCTTTATCTGTGTTTTTTTTACGTAGTTCAGTCTAGGCTTTGTACTGTGTCATGTAACACCATGGTCCTGATAAACGTTGTCTCATTTTTACTATGTACTCTACCAGAAGTTATGGTCGAAATGACAATAAAAGTGACTTGACTTGACTTGATTTGATAGGGTTGGACGAGATTCCCTTAATTATTTTAAACTTCATGGAGTAGAGACCTAGACCTATCCAACTCATCACAGGTAAATCGCTCCTCACCATTGAACAAGGAGTCCTGTCGCAGCAAAGTATCATACATCATCAAGGAAGCCTACCATCCAAGTTATTCTGTTGTGTCACTTTTGCCATCAAGAGGGAGGTATAGGAGCCTTGGGTCTCACATCACCAGCTTCATGATCAGTAATGGCTCCTCAAGCATCAGCTCGTTGAACGAGATTAAACAAGTTCACTCACCCCTACACTAAACGTCACAACACATGTGCTCACTTTCAAGGCCATTACAAATCGTCTTCTCAATATCATTTATTTATTATTATTTTGTTTGTTTCGGTGTTTGCACGATTGTTGTTTTCACTTTGGTTTTGCAGTTTTCATTGATTCCATTGTCTTTCTTTATAGTTCGGTGATATACAGTGCATGTACTTCGATAATAAAAAAAAAAAATCATCTGAACTTTTAATCTCAAGGACTGATGTCTGCCGATAAGAACCTATCCACTTATATAGTGAGGTACAAAGGCCCTAGTGGTGAACTCTAATGAAAATTTAGGTGGGCAAACTTTGTTGTACGCCGAGTCGAAGTGGATGAACACAAGCCTGGTATATGAGCTCCTGTTGTCCACATGGTCCAAGTAAGACAACAGTGCCAGAGTAAGCTCATTTTTTGGTGGCAGACGAATAGTGAATCTCTGAGGTAAGAGTTGATTTGCTCTAGAGCAAACACATTAAAACAACTAATTATGGCTGATGAAAATGCTAGACTTTAGTCATTGAAGCAATTCGCGACGCTCTTGTTGGACAACAGCTCAATAGTTTTATATGAAGCAGGTGACAACCTCATAATGCAGAAGTACCTGAAAATGTTCTTAAATGCTCCTGCAGTAGACAGGACAGTCAGCAATGCACTGCTAGATGCTGCAGTTTGTGGAAGCTGGAATGTGATAAAACTACCATGTTTAAAATTTCAGAAAAAAATTGTGAATCTCAGTAGGAATTCCGTCTACTCCTGAGTTTCAGTGTTTTTTTTTGCTTTTAATGAGAGTTTTATTATATGCACACGTGCTCTTCAGCCCAAATTGTTCATCACACTAATATGCTGTTCAGCACTAGTCTCAATTGCTGACATTTGGCCTGCATTTCTCTGTAGCACTAACAGTAACGCGAACGAAGCATCCACGTGAGGGGAAAAGACTGATCTGAAACAGTTTCTTCCCCCAAGCTATCTGACTCCTCAATACCCAGAGCCTGGACTGACACGTTGGCCTATTGTCCTGTTTATTATTTATTGTAATACCTGCACTGTTCTTTTGCACTTTACACTATCCTGTGTAGGTCTGTAGCTTAGTATAGCTTTCTTCATTCTGTTATATTACATGCACGCGTGCTCTTCAGCCTAACTTGTTCATCTCACTAATATACCGTTCAGCACTAGTCCTAGTTGCCGACATTTGGCCTGCATTTCTCTATATCCCTAATAGTAACGCGAACGATGCATCCACGTGTGGGGAAAAGACTGATCTGGATTAGGTACCGTGTGATGGAGGCATGGGAGCAGCCATTCCCTACCTAATATAATTCTAACTAAAACATCTTTGTAATACAACATCAATTCATTTACTTCCTCTTGAAGAGATCTGACCTGAGTGAAATCAACATTTTCTGGTTTTATTTTAGACTTGCTGAATAACCAGTGCTTCGTTTTGCGTTTACGTGTCTTGGGGTGGCATGTCTTCCTTTGAAGTTCCAGATTAATATCAAAGGAACCATTCTTGACGGCAGTCAATTAACTTGTCACATTTGCATATTCGATTCCTCGGCCAACAAGAAATTAACAGAGCAGACACGATAGACTGCGGATGATGGAATATGGAGTAGCCAACTATAAGAGGAAATCTGCGGCTCCAGCAGCACCTGGGGAGTGAAACAGGCATTTGCCGATGAGTCCATGTTGACTGCATCACCCTAGACTTCAACTTGCATATTCCACCTCATCTGTGGAACAGGGGGTTTACACTTTCCCTTTCCGTTTCTAAATAACCCATACAATGATTAAATTTACGAATAACTTCGTGTACCTTTCTTACCAGTGTTCTAATGCCATTGGTTTTTTTTTGAGGCAGACCCCACAACGCTGCTCTGCACATGCTAAACTATTGCAGGATTTTCAGTTCTCTTGCTTGACCATATTTCTACAATATAAGTGGAACTGTCTGTCTTATGAGTGGTGCTAACTGATCTAACATGTAGCACTTGTGTACCACATTGGTAAAGAGGAATGTGTAGGCGTTTCACAGTTCAGCAGACCCAAATTTGATCCAAACCATATGGACTTTACGTTACTTCCATGGTATTGCAAGTGTTTCCTGTATAACTGAATACCATTCATCTTGGCAGGGCAGTTAGTCGTTATAAGTTGCCTCGTGTGTGTGGTAGAATCCAAGGACAGATCATGTCAATTTGGGGTGAATAAAATCGGGGTTAGTGTAACATATCATGGGCGTATCCATCCCCAACATTGCTAGTATCTAGAAGAGGCATTTTATGAACCAATTGAAACACTCCTATCATTACAATTTGGCATCAATATGACCTTGTTCTATTTATGTTCTTTGTTTAAAGACATGCGCATAGTTCATGTTTTCTTACATGAGTACTTGTGTCTGTAATATGATCTTAGTTACGTTTTTCAATACAGCTTTTGTTTCAGATAAATGTACAGCATTTATCTGATGTACATGGAAACACTCAGCGAATGTGTCGTCTGCGTTAACAACCAGCACCATATCTTCTGGCTTCTTCACCAGATCTGTCGTCTTCTGGCTGCTGGTACTTGACGGCACCAACGCCTTCAGTAACAATTTCTTCCCTTCAACCATTAGCTAAAACTGGAATCACTGCTTTTTAGCAGATCGATGAAGGATTTAACCATTCTGCATTAAAAGGGGTTTCTCTTGTGCTAATTTCGTTTTATTATAATATTGGCAGGGGGAGTTGCTGGGGGGTTTAGTGAGGTCAGCTCAAGAGCTGGCGGTGGGACCTGAGAGAGACGGGATTGCGGAGTAGTGCTCGGAGAAGGGGAGATTGAGTTTCCAGCAGCAGCTCTTGCAGACCCAGTCTTTTGTTTTGATTAATTGTGTATAACGCTACCCCTACTTCTTCCAAGAAAGCTGACAGACTAAAAGGTAGTTGTAATTGGCGATAATCATTTTTAGCTTTCTGAACAGAGTAAACTTAGTTCAATGATTTGATATAGAGAAATGTATAGTCAGTTTGCATTAGGTTTTGGGAGTGATCCTCAATTGAACAAAATAGGAGAGAAAGATCCTACCAATGATTGTAGAAGAAGGTGTGTTAAATGTGAAGCATAGTGTATGATTTGAAGTTTTCAGAAACTGGGCTTTCGAGGATTAAGTCAGAAGCATCAGACAGAGAAGCACTACACTCGTTGGCCAGTTTATCAGTTATCTCCTGTACATATACAGTGGTCATTAAACGTATCTTCGTCATCTTCCGCTGCTGCAATCCATCCACTTCAAGGATCAACGTGTTGTGCGTTCAGAGATGCTCTTCTGCACACCGCTCTTGCATCGTGTGGTTATTTGAGTTTCTTTCTTTTTCCTGTAAGGTTAGCCATTCTCCTGTGGGCGTTCTCATTGAAATGGCGTTTGCCCCGAGATAAATGTCGCTCACTGGTATTCTGATTACTAAAGCTGCTTTCGCCAGCTTTTGCACACCCAGGGAACAGTGTCAGTTGATGCACACAGGAGGTTCGCGTATTGTAGATCAAGTCCACATGATGAATCATAGCCAACAGATATGGGATACGGCTACGTTCGGGGTGTTGAACTCTGCAAAAGTGTCATAGAAATTAGCAGGTAACTGTGCTCGAGCGCAGAGTGCAGACATTCGAGTTATAAAAAATAAAACAGAAGAAGGATAAAATCCCTGCTTTATAGACAGTGAATACGGTGATAATAAGGTGAAAAAAGATCATAGCAAAAGGAGCTCAAATACACTGATGCCCAAAATATAGACAGGATAGGCAAGTAGGCAAAGGGGGAAGGCGTGACTATTTCGTTAAAAAATGAAATCAAATCTTTAGAACGGTGTGATCTAGAATCAGAAGAGATAGAACCCTTGAAGGTTGAGTTGAGAAACTGCAGGATTAACAAAAACGCCCCTGATAGGAGTTCTGCAGGATCCTCGGAACAATGGCCTGGATGTTTCTGCAAATTACAACGGGAGATAGAAAACGCATGTCAAAAAGGAAATGTTAGGATAATCTTTGGAGGAGTTTCAATATGTCGGTTGCGTGTGAAAAGTAGATTGCAGGATCCCAGGGAAGAGAACTTGTAGACTATGTATCTTAAGATTGAACCCACTAGTAGGAAGGCTATTCTGGACTTGTTTTGTGTAATGAACTGGATTTTATTAGTGTGAATATGGTAACGGAACCATCAGGAAACAGTGTTTATAGTTTGGTAGATTTAGCCCTGCATTTTGAGAGGGTGAAACAAAAGTCACGTTTACCCGTTTTACAGTAGAGTAAAGGGAATTATAAAGTCACGGGATAGGAGCTGGCCAAAGTTAATTGGAAATGGACACTAGGAAGGATGACGGCAAAACTGCAAAGACTGGAGCTTCTTGGAGTGATTCAGATGAGGAGGGATAGATATATCCCAACGAAGAAGTATTCTGAAGGCAGGATTACGAAACCGTGGCTGACAAGGGAAATTTAAACCAACATAAAAAAGAATAGAGAATGCATATACTACTGCAAAATTGGTGGGGTACGAGATTGTGAAACATTTAAAGATAAGGCGACTAAATAAGCTGTGAGGAGGGAAAAATTGAGATCTTAAGGCATGCCAGCCAATAATATCAAAAAGGATACCAAAAGTCATTTTCTCACATACATAAAGAGGAAAAAGCATGTGAGACCGCTAAAAAGTAACGCTGGGAAATAATGGCGGGGAACATTGGAAATAATGGACGAACAGAAAAGATAATTAGAATATCCAGATAGAGTGGACATGAAGAGTCTTGGACCAAAGGGCATAAATCAGAGTATGAGTGCGTCCCATTAGAACAGAGAGGAGGAGGAATTTCTCAAACCAAAGGAAGGTAAATCTGTGGAAGACATCGCCACAGACGGCAGTGTAGGATTGTTCGTTATGTAATCGGAGGTCGATTAGTTCTTCGTTAGTAAGAGTGTGAACGGCTTTGGGGTAAAGCAGATCAATGAGTTTGAAATGGATAATCTGACGTTATAGAATTGTATAGCTGACTTGATGAGCCGATTGGAAACACAGTTCCTACCTATTAACTTCCTATGGCATTTCGACACGTATACCGATTAGGACATTTTTTACAGGGATATTCACCAAATGCAGATAATGGAACTAGCACAGTTAGAAAACTGGTTGGCATGCACTTGATGGGTTGACTGACCTGTTACTTTGCTGTATAACATTATGAATATGGCACTGAGCAAGACAGAAAATACAAAAGAAGATGCAGATCGTTTTCAAAATGAACCATTCGCAAAGGGTATGGATTGTTTATTTTAGAAATCTATCAATGAGAGTCAGTGGATATTTCAGGCCCAGCTTTATCTCGTCTCTGATCTTACTCTGTGTCCCGGCATAAATAAACGGGTTCACACACGAACACAGGAACTGCAGCATATACCCGCTTTCTTCCAGAGGGAAAATTGATTCACTGAAATTGGAACCCGAAAAGTAAGTGACGCTGCCTGTGCGAATGTAAAGGAAAGTTACCAATACCAATAACCACAAGAGGATGAATATGCCCGAGATACTTAGAAGCAGGACAATAGACTTCCTGCGGCTGTCGGTCTCCTGGTCGTTCTGTCTCTCACTGTTATCGCCGCCCTGGAGTCTCCTTCGAATTCGAATAGCATTTAAAATGTTTCTGACCGTTAGGAAGTTCAGGAACAAAATTAGAGCAAATGGCAGACAAGGAGTTAAAATGCTGTCGATCCAGTCAAATGCTATCCAGGCAGATGAAGTATAATATGACGACCTAATGTTGCACAGTTTTGACTCATTTTCACGTGCAGGTTCAAATATAAAACCGAGAAATATATTTTTGAAACAGCCGATGATGCAAACTGTACCAATCACCACTGCTGCAGTTCGTTCCGTGCAATATCTGGTTTTCAAATTTTGGCAGCAAATAGCCACAAAGCGATCAAAGGTGAACATGACGGTCACCCAGACGGAGCAGTCCCTTACGGCGTAAGCTGCTGCAACGTTCACGTTGCAGGCCGGGGCTATGGTCAAGAGATTAGAAGGAAAAAGAATGGGTAAAATCCGGTTCAATATCACACCCGTGATTATGACCAGGAGATCCGTCATCGCCATGGACAGGAGGTAGACGGTGATACATCTGGAGAGACCGCATCGTCTGCGGAACATTACTCCAATTACGGCCAAGTTAGCTGTAACATAAGAAAACAGAGATGAATGTCTATCAATGTCAGTGTGTTCGAGTGAGGGTGACTGTGTCGCCAGAATACCCACATGTGAAGTGTAGTGTGTGTGTCTGTGTGTGTGTGTGTGTGTGTGCGTGCGCGACAATTTTGTGTGTACAATGAGTTTATGCTGTGCTTTTAAGAACAATTTGTATTGTGTGTGTGTGTGTGTGTGTGTGTGTGTGTGTGTGTGTGTGTGTGTGTGTGTGAAGTATATTTTATTTGAACATATGTGATACGTTGTTTTTTTATTTGGTTGTTTGAATTAAAAACAAACAATCAAAGCAGTAGAACTCAGAGAAAGGTTAACTTGAAGATAGGCAGTGTGAATTTTAATGTTTTGAAATTTGAAACTCTGTTGACAGGCAGTTACCCCACTAAGAATTCTATGATGTGATTAACGGCGCTGCAATATTTCAACATACTGCAGATTTGTTCCCACCATCGCATCTATCTCTGTGGAGCAAATCCAGAGGGAGAAGGTTATTTTCAACACCATCAACGCTATTTATTTTTCTCTTGTTCGTCATCCCTTCCAAAATAACCGAAAATCCTGAAAAGAATAACTGTTTTTCAACGAATTTCATCCCATCCGATACCATCCCATCTTCAGCACAGCAATGCCCTTGACCACTCTTCTCCTGACGGCACACAGATGGTTGTTTGGAATTCACTTCGTCATGCATTTCTACTTGTATTTGAAGGCGATACAGACATGTTTCAAAAAGATGGATGAAACCTTCCCTACTCACACGGAGATGGTGCATGAAATAGGCTATATTTCTAAATCTTCATATATAGGTAGAATTGTAAGATGAATCTGCAAACTTACCCATGACAGGTATATCCCTTTCACATGCAGGTCTCCATCCATCAAGCGAATTCTTTATTTCATTCTGTTACCTCCCCACATGACCCCGTGGTAATCTGGTTTGTGTAATGCACATGTAGTCTCAGACAATCATGAACGTTTCTTTTTACCACGAAAACCAATTTCAAACCCAATTATACCATCAACCCTTCCTCTTTCCTCCGCTTATTTGATATTCAATCCGAGAATAAATTGCATTCTCCATAATTTCAATTTCATCACCTCCCTTGCGTGCAGCAAGGATATTGAATCTCCAAACATTTGTTTCAAATAAACATCCAACACTCCACGATTTACTGTATTCTCATTCCGTTAACTCAATGTTCTCATCAATTTCTATATAATTTATGCGATATTTTAAATTCCTCAATTAAAGGTAATGTAAACCCATTACACAGCTGGAAGAAAAGAAGGAATTGCTTTCGTTATAGTTGCCCATCGTTAACATCTGAATGAAAATATATTATAGCTATCAAAGACGATGGATATTAAAAGTTGCAAGGAAGAAACTATTACTGGTTGTGATAAAATGCACAGAGAGAAATAACATTTGAAAACAGTCACACACAAGAGAAAGTCTACAGATGTTGGATATATGAGGAACACACAATATGCTGGTGGAACTTCGCTGTCGAGGCTGCATCTATGGAAAAATGTACAGTCGACGTTTCGGGCTGAAACCCTTCGGCAGGTCTGGAGAAAATAAATGAGGAGTAGATTAAAAAGGTGGGGAAAGAAATAAAATGTTCAACTGAAAAGGCATTGCTAATGGAAGAAAACAATTAGAGAGAATAAATAATACAGAGAGACTAGCAAATTGGTAAAATTCGACAATTAACAGACAGCAATAGAACATTTCACAAAGTTTTTTTTTAAGTTTGATTATTAATACCAATACTTTACCAGGAATGCCCACAATAGCAATAATGGAATAGCAAATAGCCAAGGATAAGATTTGTGGAACTCCATGCATCGCTAAAGAAAGCTTTAAGCATATGGTAAACTGCGCATACAGTTTGCTATATTTATACTCAGCATCAGTCGCCAGGGAGCATATTAGGAGGATTTAGTTGTTTTTTCATACTAATTACATGAATAGAACAAAAAGAACTTTAAACAACCGAAGCCAATAATTGTTTTTTTACGAATTCTTCTTCATGTTGTGCAATCCTGCATCTATTTCTCCATTGTAATAAGGATAATAGTAAAAGGTGAATGTAATTGGTGAAAACTTATTGAATACAGCGGCCAAGCTGTTTATGGAAATAAAGACAGAATAAACAGACACAGTGATTTAGTTTGCTGAATGATCAAATTGAAACTGAAAATTATATTAGTCATTTGTGCAAAAAGAAATGAAGGACATCGTAGGCTTATAGGGTCGTTACAGTCAAATTCTGAAGTACATAAATTATAAGCATTTAAACATCCAAACTAGAACGAATAGTAAAGTTTTTTCTAATAATTATTAATGTCACAGAAATATGCACGCATTCACGCACCTTTCTCTGAAACATTCGACACTCATACAAATTAGGAGCCTTTGAATTAATCTCCAGAATAACCTGGCTTCCACTACCGTCTATGGCAATGAATTGCACAGATTCGCCATTATTTGGCTGAGATAATATTTCCTCAGCTCTATTCTACAGGGGCATACTTATATTCTGAGGCTACACGTCCTCTCTGACTAGCTCTCTCAATTATCGATACGGGTTGAACGAGATTACCTTATTTTTTCTAAACCTCATCAAGTAGAGACCAAGACCTATCAAACTCATCACAGGTAAATCGCTCCTTACCATTGAAGGTATCTACAATGTTATCGCAGCAAGTTATCATTCATGAGCAAGGAGTCCCACCATCCAGCTTATTCTGTTGTCTCGCTATTGCCATCAAAAGGGACGTATAGGAGCCTTGGGTCTCACACCACCAGGTTCATAAATAGTATTGACGCCTCAAGCATCACGTCGTTGAACCAGATTAGATAAGTTCACTCACCCCTACACTAAACTTCACAACGCATGGGCTTACTTTCAAGGCCACTAAAAAATCGTCTTCTCGATATTATTAATTTATTTTCATTTTGTTTGTTTTTATGTTTGCACGATTCTTGCCTTTTTCACTTTGGTTGTTTGTCGGACATTGATTTGTGCAATTTTAATTAATTCCATTGTCTTTCTTTATAGTTACTACGAATGCCCGCAAGGCAATGAATCTTTAGTATTGTGATATACATATATATATTTACATCGATAATAAAATAACATTGAACTTTGAAATATCACGGAGTGATGTCTGCTGATAACAAACTATCCATTTGTACAGTGAGGCACAGAGGCTCTGGTGTTGGAGCCTAATGAGAATTTGCCTGGCCAAACTTTGCTGTACGCCGAGCCGTAGTGGACAAACACCAGCCTGGCATATGAGCTCCGGTTTTCCACGTGGTGCAAGTAAGAGAATAGTGCAGAGTAAACACATTTGTTGTCAGCAGACGAATAGTAAATCCTGGTAATCTCTGAGTTAGGACTTTATTTGCTCCAGAACAAACATATTAAAACAAATAATTGCTGTTGATGTAAACAGCACTAGACTTTAGACAATGTAGCAGTTTACGACGGCCTTGTTGGGCAGCAGCTCAATAGTTCTATATTAAGCAGGTGACAACCTCAGAATGCAGAAGCAAACGACTGAAAATATCCTTCATTGCTCCTTCAGTAGACAGGACAGTCAGCAATGCACTGCTAGAATTCCGTCTACTCCTGAGTTCCTGTGTTTTTTTTTTTTGTTTTTAAGGAGAGGCATGTAACATGGACACATGCTCTTCAGCCCAACTTGTTCATACCAAGAGGATGCCGATCAGCAATAGTCCCAGTTGCTGACATTTGGCCTGCATTTCCCTGTAGCCCGAACAGAAATTCTAACGTTTCATCCAGGTGTGGCGGAAAGACTGATCTGGACAAGGTGCCGTGCGACGGAGGAATGGAAAGACGCATTCCCACCGTAATATAGTTCTAACTAAAACTCCCTTGTAATACAACCAAATCGTTTACTACCTATTGAGGATGTCTGAGCCGAGTGCATTCAACGGGAAAAAAAAGCTCAGTGTCATTGTGGACGCGGAATTCGAGAGTTTCAGACGCATAGGGACAAAAGCGAGGCAGTTACTGAGCACAGACATTCTGCCCCAGAGAGAATAAGGTCAGACAGATTGACGAAGTGTCGTCAGGGATGAGAGCTGGAATCGAAGGTTGAATGATGGCTGGTAGTGCCTGACGTGAAAGAAGGTTTGGGGTGCCCAGGGATGGTTGGGTAAGAGGAAAATGGAAGCTCCCGAGGACCCAAGAGCTGGCGTTGGCACCTGAGAAAGATGGGCTTGCGGTGGGGGAAGGGGAGATTGAGGTTCCAGCGGCAGCGCGTGCAGACCCGGTCTGCTGTTTTTGATTAATTGTGTACAATACGCACTGCTACCCCTACTTCTTCCAAAAAAACTTACAGACTAAAGGGTAGTTGGAATTGGCGATAACCATTTTCAGCTTTCTGAACAGAGTAAACCTAGCTCAATGATTTGATATCGAAACATGAATTGTCGGATGGATTAGGTTTCGTGAGTAATCCTCGATTGAAAAAAAAAGTAGAGAGAAAGATCCTAAGAATGATTGTAGAAGAAGGTGTATTAAATGTAAAGCATAGTACATGATTTGAAGTTTTCAGAAACTTGGGCTTTCGGGGCTTAAGTCAGAAGCTTAGACAGACAAGGATTACACTCAGTGGCTACTTTATCAGTTATCTCCTGTATATATAAAGTGGTCATTAAACATATGTTCTTCATCTTTCGCTGCTGCAGCCATCCATTTCAAGGATCGACGTGTTGTGCGTTCAGAGATGCTCTTCTGCACACCACTGTTGTAACGGGTAGTTATTTGAGTTTCTAACGTCTTCCAGTTAGTTTGGCCATTCCCCTGTGAGCGCTGTCATTGAAATGGCGTTTGCCCCGAGATAAACGTCGTTCACTAGTATTCTGATTACTGAAGCTACTCTCGCCGGCTTTTGTTCACCCAGGGAACAGTGTCGGTTGATGCACACAGGGGGTTCAACACATTGTACATGAAGTCCACATGGTGAATCGTAACTAACAGATATGGGATACGCCTACGTTCGGGATGGTGCACTCTGCGACAGCCTCATAGAAATTAGCAGGTAACCGTGCTCGAGTGAATGTAACTAAAGCGTGTGCTTCTCCGGAAAAGGAGAAGTTCGAGCTATAAGAAATAAAACCAGAAAACGGACAATACATGGCTTCATAGACTGTGAATACGCTGATAATACGGTGTAAAAAGATCACAGCCAAAAGAGCTCAATATCCACGGATGTGCAAAGTATCGAAAGGATAGGCAGGTAGCCGAAGGGGGACGGTGTGGCTATATTGTTAAAAATGAAATCACTTCATTAGTACGGGGTCACATACAATCAGAAGAGATAGAACCCTTGAGAGTTGAGTTAAGAAACTGCAGGATTAACAAAAAAGACGCGGACAGGAATTCTACAGGATCCTTGGAACAATGGCCAGGATATGGGTGCAAATTACAACGGGAGATAGAAAACGCATGTCAGAAGATATAACATGCATGCCTGGATTGGGGAGCATGCCTTATGAGAATAGGTTGAGTGAACTTTGCCTTTTCTGCTTGGAGCGACGAGGATGAGAGGCAACCTTATAGATCTGTATAAGACGATCAGAGGAATTGAATGTGTGGATAGTCAGAGGCTTTTTTTCCAGGTCTGAAATGGTTTCTACAAGAGAATACTGGTTTAGGATGCTGGGGAGTAGGTACTGAAGTGATGTCAGAGGTAAGTTTTTTTTCTCAGAGAGGGATGAGTTCGTGGAATGGGCTGCCGGCAGCGGTGGTGGAGGTGGATACGATAGGATCTTTTAAGAGACTTTTGAATAGGTACATGGAGATTAGAAAAATATAGGGCTATGGGTAAGCCTAATAATTTCTAAGATAAGGAAATTTTCGGCACAACTTTGTGGGCCGAAGGTCCTGAATTGTACTGTATGTTTTCTATGTTTCTTTGTTACTATCTTTCTATCGCATTGAAACTTAACGAATGCGGAAAGACCTAAATAGAATCGATATGGAGAAAATGTTTCCTGTAGTGGGAAGTCTAGGATCAGAGGGCACTGCTTCAGAATAGAGGGACGACCATTTCGAATGGAAATGAGAAGGAATTTCCTTGGCCAGAGGGTAGTGTATCGGTGGAATTCGTTGTCACATGTAATTGCGTGCATTATAGGCGGAAGATAACAGGTTCTTGTTTAGTCAGGCATGAAAGGCTGCCGGGAGAAGCCAGGGGAATGCGGTTGGGAGGGAAATGTATCAGTCATGATGAAATGGCGGATCAGACTTAATGGGTCAAATTGGCTAATTCTGAGTTCCTATCTCTCATGGCCTTATCGCCGAATGGTGTTTCTGGTGAATGCGGGAATAGATAAGAATATGTTTCAAAATAAAGGAAAACGAACTTATTCAACACTCTCCCGCACTACATCGTTTAGGAGGCATTAAAGGAGTAGATGCGTACGCTAGGCCAAAGGGAATCACAAAGTGCCCGGTGGAGGTTTTCAGTTGTATCTTCAACTCGTCTCGTACTCGAAGACGAAGCAGGTTGTAAGCTTTGCGCAGAACTATGATTGAGAATATGATTGCTCCTCGGAGATGCTCAAACGTAGATGTAAGCAGAGGAAGAGAGTAGCGGTTCTTCACTGTGATTTCCTTGAGGTGCCAATAATCAATGCATGCCATCCTTCTTGCACACAACACAGAACGCCGCCCCAGCTGGCGAGGTTGACAGACGGATACTTACTGAGGTCAATGCCTACTTGATGAACTCCACGGCTTTTGTTGATGATATTGGGAAAATAGCCAGCTCCGAGGAGGACTAATACTGGGGTAGGAGATCAATGGCGCAGTTGTATAGCCGGTGTGGAGGCAGGCAGGTGGCCTTCTTATAAGTGAAGATATCATTGCTGTCATCATGTTCCGGATAATCGCTGGAGAGTTCCACACGAAAGTTGGTACAGGATAGGATCTGAGAGATGCTGGAGCTAGATCCAGACAGACAGAGAGTCTTACCGGTCTCTACACTTGGAGCGCCTTTAGGAACCAATCGATCAGAGGGTTGTCTCTAGTTACTTAGGGAGGGCCAAGCACTAGCAGCACTTCATGTGAATTAACAAGAAAGAGACGTGTTACCTATGGTTGCCTTCTAGTACAAGTTGGAAAGGTTCTGTAGAACCTAGGATGGAGCCGAGACGCCAAGCATCCAGGGCCTTGATATCAACATTCTTTCTGAATTTATGAGTCGGAAATTTCGTTCTTTTAGCCAGAGATATCCTTGAGGTTCCCAGCTGCCATGAAGCTTGAAGCTCACGCGTCTGTTACTCCCTGGTAAGAAAGCTTGGAGCATTACTCTATTACGGGAGGATAGCTGTGGGGAGAATCGAACCGTCCTGCTTAAAGATATGCTATTATATTGGGTACTGTTGACGCGATGCCTGTAAGTGTCTTGGATCGCCAGGGTAGAAGCAGGAACCTGTCTTCCTGCATTAACTTCGTTTATCTTGAGATAGGTGCATGCTCCCCACCTGTGTAAGCTCCTCCACAAACTATGTGCTAGGTAATAAGCGAGGGTGTTGTTACGACGAATGAACAGCTCTGATGGGCAGAAGGGTGCAGAGTTGCCCATGCACCCCCCCCCCCCGGGAGAATCGCAAACTGTTACTGTTGCTATGCTGCTAATAAGAGAGAGAGAGAGATGTGAAGAGAAAACATGCTGAAACTGGAACATCTGCTACAGATAAGAGAGAGATAAGGCAGGGGAGAGAGACTTGTTGATTCACCATATTATGACTTCTGAAAGACTTTTGGCTTCTGAGAGGGTTGTTTATTTTACACTATTCTGTTCATTAAAATTCCTCAGTGGACAGCCGGAGTGGGCTGGTTTGATGGATTAAGCCATTCAAAATTCATTGACACCTGAGACCCCGTGAGTAGGGATAAAAGTGAGGTCTGGGGCGACACCCCTCAGACACACTTGTGAGCACTGCTTGAGTGTTGGAACACACGTGAAGGTGTGGGGCATCGGATACCGAACAAAGGATCGGTCAGTTTAACTCACACTGTTATAGCAGGGCCGGTGGGGGCTTGTGTGTGTGTCCGTCCTTGCCTGGGTGACGAGCCCACCACAGACGACCGGTCCAGCTGAAGGACAGAGGGGTCATACCTGAATGGCCACAACACAGCGACGGATCAAGAACGTAAAGGAAGGTTTGTCTGTCTGTAGCCGTTACTGCTCTCTCTCTCTCTCTGTCTCTCTCTGTCTCTCTCTCTCCTCTCTCTCTCTCTCTCCCTCTCTCTCTCTCTCTCTCTCTCTCTCTCTCTCTCTCTCTCTCTCTCTCTCTCTCTCTCTCTCTCTCTCTCTCTCTCTCTTTCTCTCTCTCTGTCCTCTCTCTCTCCAACAATTTACAGCACAACAACCAACATCTACCTCAGCACGTATGAACTGTACTGAACTTTATATTCACGTATGACAATCCATTATCCTCTAGACATCGATAGAGCTGGTTTATTATTGATTATTATTATACCCACACTTTTAGGTTTAGTATTTCTAACGTGTATTATCTATATATTTGCATTGTTGATATTGATTTGTGTATTTTACTAATAAACACTGTTGTAAATAGTATCACCAGACTCTAACGGATTCTTCTATCTTTGCTGGTTGGACACACAGTTACTGGGTACGTTACAAATTGGGGGCTCGTCCGGGATTTGATTACAATTTGGGGGGTCAGTGAATCAGGCTATAAGTCCATTATCTGATCTGGTTGCGTGGGTAGCCAGACGGGAAACTATGAGATATGGAAATAGACAAATTTATAAAGAACCTGACTTCGGGGGCACTGGAGGATGTCAGGAAAGTTGAATTGGTGGGTGTTGCGAGACGATTAATCTCTCAGCGGTGAAATGCTCGATGAAAAAGTGGGAGATACAGAGGGCAATAGCCATGTATTATGTATCAGAGTCTGTGTTCCAAATGCATGCATTGGACCTGTTCCCTGAGTTGAAAACCAGCCGACAGTGTGGTTCAGTTAGAGATTGAAAAATTAAAGTTGGCTGAGAAGGAGAAGGAGAGGCAGCATGCACTTCAGATGAGGCGGCTGGAAGCAGAGGAGGAAGAAAGGAAAGCTGAAAAACAGGAAAGTGGAAGCTGAAAGGCAGAGGGAGTTCGAGAGGGAGAGATGGCAACATGTGGGTAGCGGGGCAGACCGAGAGGAGAAGTTGAATGTTAGTAGGGAGTTTAGGTTAGTACCTCCGTTCGAGGAGACGGACGTTGATAGTTACTCCTTGCATTTTGAAAAGGTGGCAGTGAATCAGAAGTGGTACAGAGATCGGTGGGTGGCGTTGTTACAAAGTGTATTGAAAGGGAAGGCTAAACGGGCATATGCGGCGTTGTCTGAGGGGGCAGCAGAGGATTATGAGGAAATAAAACAGGCTATCCTTCGGGCCTATGAGTTGGTACCTGAAGCGTATAGACAAAAGTTCAGAGATTTAAAGAAACAGTGGAATCAGACGTATACAGAGTTTGCCTATGAGAAGGGTGCGCTCTTGGGTCGCTGGTGTGCTGCAGAAAGGGTGGAGGAGGATCTCTATCGTTTAAGAGAGTTAATTCTTACTGAATAATTTAAAGGTTGTGTTTCAGATAATATCCGGACGTATTTGAACGAGAAGACGAATAAGTCTATATCGGAATTTGCCAGGTTAGCAGTTGAATATGCCCTAACCCACAAGACAAGTTTCCCCCAAATAAGAGTTACCAGAAAGACAGTAGGGACAGTAAAGAAAGTCCACCGGCTAAGGGTGAGAATTAGCCGGGAGCTAGTGGTAAAGGTAAAGAGGAGGGAAAGCAGGCTGGCAGGGAAGTTCCTGGCTTGACCTGTTATAATTGTGGAAAGGTTGGTCATATTGCATCTAAGTGCTTTGCTCCGAAGAAGGAGACAGGAAAAGGGAAAACAGCAATCCCTACAGGGTGCATTGAGTCGTTCAGTAGATCGATGAGGGAGGCAAAGGTGGATAGAGTACGAGAGGGCGGTTGAGAAATTTATTTCAGAGGGGCCGGTGTCTGTGAAAGATGGAGAAAACCCCAGTTCCAGTGAGAATTTGGAGGGATACTGGGGCCGACCAGTCATTGATCCGAAGTAAGTTGCTAGATTTCGGTCCTGACACTGGAGAGGTTGTGTTAAGGGGCATAGGAAAAGGGACAGAAGCTGTGTCTTTGCACAGGATCATTTTTAAAATGTGACCTGGTATCTGGACCAGTCGAAATAGGGGTGCGGTCAGAATTACCGAGAGACGGCGTGGACGTCCTTCTTGGTAATGATTTAGCAGGTGGTGACGTGTGTTCAGCAGTGAAGCTGACAAGCAAAGCCTGTGAGTGTTGAGGACCCGCCCCTTGATTCTAAGATCTATCCCGCATGCGCGATCACTCGCAGCATGTCGAGAAAGGCGGCTGAGAAAGAGGACAGTTTAAATGAGTCCAGTGTTGAATTGGCTGAGATATTTTTTACCGACCCTGTACTCGAGAGGGGTTACAGGGTGGTAAAACGGAGGATAGTGGGGTGAAAGAGAGTAAAGGAGATGAGGTAGACCTACCCTAAGCCAGGAGAGACTTTATGGAGGCACAGAGTAAAGATGAGAAACAGATAAAGCAATTAGAAGGTCCAGGGTTGGACACGGATGTTCTGTCTGGCTTGACCGAACTGTTTGAAGAAGTTGGAAAATTTAAATGTGTTCCCGATAATGATGTAACGGTACTCCTAGATGAAAAGGATGCCATTACCTTGAAGGAGTCTGCTGGGTTAGCAGATCAAGTTTGTTTTAACCCGCAGGGTTGAGTTTACTCCGGGTGGGAGTTGCCCAGAGAGTAACTGGGAGGATCAGGGGAACTTAGAATTTGAAAAGGGAACTGGTAATAAAACCCTGGAAGAGGTAGATGTCCTGTTTGAGTGTGTTCAGGGTGTGGATGCACAGGATACTGAACCTAGTATTGAAACTCAGGAAAAATCTGAGATATCTAATTTAGTTGAAAAGGAATGGAGTCCTTTTGGGTCAGATGGACCTGGTTCAGTGAATAAAGGGTTAACCTTGGTGCCAGTGGAAAGTGAGAATTCTCCGTTGTTTGTGTTAGAAGGTGTGTTAAAAGTTAGTGAGGAGATGAATGCCGATAATGTGAATATTATTGAAGGAGAAGGGAAAAGTGTTGTTCCTAAATTGAATAAAGACAATTTAAAGTCTAGATTGGTTTTAGAAGCAGTAACCAGGCTGAAGGAACAATGGCTTGTTAACAAGGTGCCTGTGAATCAATTACAGTTTGTTTTGGAATTTGAAGGTAAACAACTCGCTGATGTTATTCAAGGAGGTGATTTGGAAAGACGGAACCAAAAGTATTGTGATGACAAAGAGGGATCACTTGCAGATGTTAAACTGAAAACTAATAGAATGAAGGGTCCTGAAGATAAAATTAATGACTTGCTCAAAAATAAAGAATTGTGTGGATGTTCAGAAAATGGGCTAAGTTTGGAAAACATTGGTGATAAGATAACTCCTATGAAAGGAGCATGTGAAGGCATATTCCACACTGGTGAGCAAGCTAACCACGTGAGAGTTAAGTGGAAAAGGGGAAAAGGTTGACCAAATGCCACTTTGAATAACAGGATCTGGTTTTGAGGGAATTTGACAAAGAATGTAAATAATAAAGACAACACCATGGAAGATTGACTGTTTGAATGTTAAGTTTAAAAGTAAAATAGAGATTAGTATTTGCATAAACTTTTGTAATGTACTATATTATAATCACACCTGTATTAATTCACAATTTGTAATAGACACCTAAGCTGACATCACAACCATTTAGTATTTTTTTTTTTGCTGACGAAAAGGAAAAAAAATAGGCGGTTATTAAATTGGAGTCTGATGCTACTGGAATTTGATATTAAGATACAACATATAAAAGGGAATGACAATGTAATCGCTGACTGTTTGTCTAGATGCTAAGTTGAATGTATATCTGTACTATCTTTGTAGATAAAAACACTTCTGTATTTTGTTAGATTCTGTAATTCTATAAGACGCTGTACTATTTAATTTTCACCTTAGTTAAAATTCTCAGAAGGATGGGGGGTGTAACGAAGGATCAACAGTTCTGATGGGCAGAAGGGTGCAGAGCTGCCCATGTCCCCCCCCCCCCCCCCCGGGTGAATCGCAAACCGTTACTGTTGCTATGCTGCTAATGAGAGAGAGAGAGATGTGAAGAGAAAACATGCTGGAACTGGAACATCTGCTAAAGATAAGAGAGAGAGATAAAGCAGGGGAGAGAGACTTGTTGATTCACCATATTATGACTTCTGAAAGACTTGTGGCTTTCAGAAGACTATGCCTTCTGAGAGGGTTGTCTATTTTATACTCTTATGTTCATTAAAATTCCTCAGTGGACATCCGGAGTGGGCTGGTTTGATAGACAAAGCCATTCAAAACTGATTGACACCTAAGACCCCATGAGTAGGGATAAAAGTGAAGTCTGGGGCGACACCCCTCAGACACACTAGTGAGCACTGCTTGAGTGTTGGAACCCACGTGAAGGTGTGGGACATCGGAGACTGAACAAAGAATCGGTCAGTTTAACTCACACTGTTATAGCATGGCCGGTGGGGGCTTTTGTGTGTGTCAGCCCTTGCCTGGGTGACGAGTCCACCACAGAAGAACGGTCGAGCTGAAGGACAGAGGGGTCATACCTGAATGGCCACAACACAGCGACGGATCAAGAACGTAAAGGAAGGTTTGCCTGTCTGTAGCCGTTACTGCTCTCTCTCTCTCTCTCTCTCTCTCTCTCTCTCTCTCTCTCTCTCTCTCTCTCTCTCTCTCTCTCTCTCTCTCTCTCTCTCCTCTCTCTCTCTCTCTCTCTCTCTCTCTCTCTCTCTCTCTCTCTCTCTCTCCGACAATTACAGCACAACAACCAACATGTACCTCAGCACGTATGAACTGAACTGAACTTTATATTCACATATGACAATCCATTATCCTCTAGACATCGATAGAGCTGGTTTATTATTGATTACTATTATACCCACACTTTTAGGTGTAGTATTGCTAACGTGTGTTATCGATTTATTTGCATTGTTGATATTTATTTGTGTATTTTACTAATAAACACTGTTGAAAATAGTACCACCAGACTGCAAAGGATTCTTGTATCTTTGCTGGTTAGACACCCAGTTACGGGGTACGTAACAGTGTGAAGACATTCAGTAATCTTATGAGTAGGAAGCTCTGGGCATTCTCTCTTTGCGCCACTCAGTTGCCGGTTGTCGGTTCGCTACACAATGCGATCTCGTGACGGTGCTCTGCCCTCAGTTCAGGGTGAAAGGTAATGATAAGGGATATCTGTTCCACCCCGTCTCAAACGCAAGGATTCGTAACTTAACTGCATTGTTCCTCACCGCCTCTTGCGTGGCCAGATCTAGGTTTGGAAAGTTAGCTCACACTGGTTAAAAAAATAAAAGAACTGCAACCAACGGGAATATTCACTGGAATATCTGTCTGGTGGAGGACAGATATACCGCCTCGGGAATCGGTACTTTGATGGCTGAGGCTGTTGAGACTGTCAAAGAGGAGCATGTGGGAGATGCTGGGAGTGGGGTAACCTGGCTGAAGTTAGCTAAATTGCGGCAGCGAAAAACATAATGGGTTCTCTGGGTAATAAGCTGCTGGACTGTGGTCTTGAGAACAGTATTACGCGAGACACTTCGACCAACCCCGTCACTACTGATTTTAGCTTGTCGTCCACTAAATTCGCATTCGGCTTGACTTCCGTGAGCCATCTCTGCCAACACAGAATATGCTAACTATGATTTCTCTTCCATCTAATCAATGAATGTCACGTCCATTTTCAGCTGTTGTCTTTCCGGTGGGTCCACTTATTTTTTTCTATTCGAGTCTTGCTGAGTCTAGTGTGTGGTTGTGGTCCAAGTACAGAGCCAGAGGCACTAAAGTGTATGAGACATTCAAAAGAAAAATAAATGTTAAGGCAACAGGGTCATTTAGTAAAATTGACAGCGAACGCCTTCAATGCAGTAACTTAACACAATAAAAAAAGTTTTTTAATGAGTCAGTCTAAACTGAATTCTTCTTTCCCAGTACACGGAGAAAGGTAAGCAGTGAGCGCTTTTGGTAAAGATTCTTCAAGATTGAAACAAGAGGATGGAAGGTAAGTACTACTACAATGAAACGTGCGTATTCAAAAGCGCGATTAGTGATCCTGTTCTGCAGCGCTTCTGCGAGTGTGTTCAGTCATCACAGAAGTGTCTGTGGTTGTGACAGGCCAAGGCTGAAGTAATTTTTTTGTTTGCCTTTCTCAATAGCGTATATCCAATCATGCCCTGAGGACTTATCTACCATAATGCTCTTTGAGAGGCCCAACACTACACCCTTCAAAATACCCCAGCACATTAATATTCTCGGCAGTGACCTTCCTATTCCCCTCCTCCTTCTCCTTGCTAAAAACAGATATAAAGTACTCAGTATGGACATCAGTCACTTCCATCTCATCCAATCAAATATTCCCCCTTTTATACTTGCGTGATCCCACCTTCGCTCTGCCTCCTGATGTTTGTATGGTATATCTCTTTA
The DNA here is from genome assembly GCF_048418815.1 of Hemitrygon akajei. NCBI lineage: Eukaryota > Metazoa > Chordata > Chondrichthyes > Myliobatiformes > Dasyatidae > Hemitrygon > Hemitrygon akajei. Next base: position 34,872,876 of record NC_133148.1, read on the forward strand.
ATCGAATTTAATCATTTTGTTGTCCCTCCTGGCTCTCCTAATTAATTTCTTATGTTCTTTTCTGACTTCTTTATAATTCTCAACGAATCCGATTGATTCTACCTTCCTAAGCATTACAAGCTTATGCTCATTTATTTATTTATTTATTTATTAAATCCTCACCTCACTCAACATCCAAGATTTTCTTGCCTTGCCATCCTTGTCATTACTTCTAACTGGAACATACCTGTTCTGCACTGTGTAATTGATCCTAAAACACCCTCCACAGGCTGGATGTGAAGTTGCCCGAAAACAGCTGTTCTTAATTAACTCTCGCTATTTCCTGTCGAATTTGCCTTGCCCGAGTGTAATGCACTCTCGTCGGGTACATGCATATCCTTAACTATAGCCCACGAAATCTTAAGCATCTGTGGTCAGTGGAGCCAAACTTTCAACCACTGAAGATTTGGCAACTGGTTAAGCTCATTACCCAACATCAGATCCAGTGCAGCAAACCCATCCAGTCCCATCCATTAAATTAAGAAATTATTTTGGAGGCACCTAACAAATTCTACCCCATCTAAACTATTTGCAGTAAAAAAAACATTTTATATTAGGGAGGTTGAAGACACACGCCCTTCCCATGACAGGAAATCAATTGTTTTTTACATTCTTCCTTGATCTACCATCAAATCTCCACGTTAAAGTGCCGGTGACTATTAGAGGATTAGTGGTAAAACACCACCCTTCCTATTCTTGAACTTGATCCGGAAAACTAAGTAGACGAGCCTTCCATCAATTCCCGCTGAGCACGACTGTGATATTGTCTCCGACTGTTGCAAACACCCCCTTCTTTACACCCCCTTCTATCTTTTCTGAAATATCGAAGTGCCTGGAACATTAAGCACTCATTCCCGTCGCTCTGTCTACCAAGTCTATGTATTGGACCCAGCACCATTGTTTCATATACTGAGTTCATCACCTTTACCCAAAATACTCCGCCATTAAAATACATACACTTCAAACTGTACGTCTTATCATATATATTACCTTGCTCTTGCCTGTTTTAACTACTTATGGCATCTAAATTCATCTTTATCCCTTTAATTTCTTATCAGGTACTGCCGTTCCCATCTCCTGTCGAACTAGTTTAAGCCCTATTGAGGACCACTAGCGACCCGCCCGGCCGGGATATTCGTTCCCCTTCAGTAGAAGTGTAACCCATGCTTCCATGTGCAAGGCACATTTGTTGTTGAAGAGGTTACAGTGATATTAAAACATGAAACTCTTCTCCCCCTCCCCGCGGGTCATCCAATTCCGATAACAGAGCACTGCGAACAAGCTAGAGATGACTACCTTACTAATCACTAACTGTTTGAATTGTTCAGCAACTTAATTGTTTTATTTCATTAAATGCATTTATAGGTATCTTCATCTGTGCTTAGTTCTGGTCGCCTCACTACAGGAAAGATGTGTAAACCATAGAAAGGGTGCATAGTAGATTTACAAGGATGTTGCCTGGATTGGGGAGCATGCCTTGTGAAAACAGGTTGAGTGAACTCGGCCTTTTCTCTTTGGAGAGACGTAGGATGAGACGTGACCTGATAGAGGCGTACAAGATGCTAGAGAGTCATTGTTCATGTGGATAGTCAGAGGCTTTTTCCCAGGGCTGAAATGGCTGCCACAAGAGGGCACAGGTTATCGGTGCTTGGGAGTAAGTACAGAGAGATGTCAGTGGTAAGTGTTTTACGCAGAGAGTGGTGAGTGTGTAGAATGGGCTGCCGGCAACGGTGGTCGAGGCGGATACGATAGGATCTTTTAAGAGACTTTTAGATAGGTACAAGAAGCTTAGAAACATAGAAACAAAACTATGTGTAACCACAGTGATTTCTAATTTAAGGACATGTTCGGCACAACTTTGTGGGCCGAAGGGCCTGTATTGTGCTGCAAGTTTTCTATGTTTCTTAGTTTCTATGATGCTTGACCTTGTTCTCTAGTATACACGTGACCAAAACTGAAAATGTTAAAATTACTATGTAGCTTTGACGCCTTTTTTTTCAATATTGAACTTCTTTTAATGGTTGGCAACTTTCTCCAGTATCATTCCAGGAACCTAATCCAATGTGCATGTTAATTTTATAACGCCAAGAATGTATTGTTCCAGCTTGTTGTGTTCAATGAGCTCCGGAGAACTTCACCAGTTACATTCACCCTTTAGAGAGTTCCTTGCTTTTCATTAAATATTGCATCAGGATTGCGGGTTAGCAGAATTATTCATCAAAAAAAGAGTCCGGCTGCCTTCAGCTACTTTTTGTAAATAACGTCATTAACTTCAATAAATAATGACACCTTCATAATAGTCTCCCAGGTGAATAAAGTTGGGTATAAATATAATAAAGTGTGTGTGTAGTGCATTGGATGCTTAAGGCTTTTGATAACAATGCATGCGCCTCCAAAAAACTTGGCTTTGGTCATTTACTATATCTGCATTGCAGTTATCGATATTCCTTGTAAAGTCCTGCTGTTTATTACCAATATGCAAAATATGCAAGGTTGTATAATTACTGAGTTTACTGGTATTGTTGTTTTTTGAGTGTTGAAGACTTTTCACCTTTACGTTTCTCCCATTCTTATTAGTACTTTATAATCCTTTGTTTCATTGGCTCTACTAATTTAATTGAACACATTTTCCCTTTAAATCGAATTTCCTTATTGCACCTTCTGTCACAAATAGTATTTTTTTACAGCGTTTAATCTTTCATGGTTTTGATCCGTATTATGTCATCTATTCATATTCTGCTGATAAGCACCTAAGTGCAACCGGAACAATTATACCTTATGTCATTTGTACGATCAGTTTATTGTTGTTGATATTGTTATATATTTATTATTGCCAAGTATACCGAGATACAATGAAAAGATTGTTCATAGAGCTCAAGATCATTACACAGTACTTTGTGGTAGAAGAGGCTAAGACAAAAACAAAGGAGAATAAAATGTAATTACTTCTGAGTATGTGCGGTCATTACGAAATCATATAGCTTTGTAGATTGTAAGGTCAAGGGTCTTTCTTATGGCACAAAAGTCAATGTAAAGACCTGGTAGCAGAGAGGTAGCAGGATTTAACCTGCTCTTAAATCCTGTGCCACAGGATTTCGTTTGTATCTGTGGCATCTGTCACAACCAGGGTCTATTTTAACAAACCGGGAGATTAATTTTTGTCAGTTAATCTGTGGATTTTATTTTTCCGGTGAGACGCCATGCGTATGCAGTGTTCACTGGCTCATTTACCTTTTATGGTGAATTATTTGCCTTAGGATGAGATCTGTTTTTTTTTACACTAGTTTGCTGATGTTTCATGTGGGTTCCAGGGGAATTTAAAACTCTCTTTGTATTTATCACTTTTATTCAAATTAAGATTATTTAATTGATACGGTATTTTCAATGTCTTGCACTGTTACTAAATGCAGGGTGTATTTCGGTGTCGGGGGCGCAGGCGCATGTTAAACCCCTTTTGGTTCGGTCGTTGCGTTTCCTTATCGGGTGAAACTCATACCAAGTTCTTCTCTATACAGTGAATGATTTCAGTTCGTCAGGATTCTGTGTAGTTTTCCTGAGCGCTTTTTAGATATTCTAGTTAATTTCTAGAAAAAGAACAGTCTTTAATTTTGTTTGAGTGCTGTAGTCTCTGCAATACCTCACAGAAAGTTCTTTCCGCCGGTGAGGGTGGGCGTGAGGATGAGAAAATATATTGTTACGTACAAGGCAATTGCTGAAGTAAGTCGTAATTCATCCAGGTTGAATGTTCCCTGTGTTCTCATTTAAAAAGAAAAGACCAGGATCGACGGCACATGACTACTTATTTTTAGTTTCCTGAGGAGGTCGAGACGTTATTAAGCTTTCTTTACCGTGATATCAACGTGGTAGCATTGATGATTTCCATCCTTTTAATCTTGAAGCTCTTAACTCTCTCAAGCTCAACATCGTTGATATACACTGAAGTATTTACCACCAAATCGACAGGAAGGAGCGTACCGAAGGTATAGAGAGTATCTAATAAAGAAAATACCGCATCAGAACATTGAATAGTTGGACTGAATACCGAAGAGTTCAATAGCTGTTGTGTAGGATGGCTGTTTGAGTTGGACATTTTGTAATTCCTTTCTGTTATTAGATTATAGTAGCTCCCGTTTTCACTGGAGAGGCTCCACAGGAGCATGACCAAGATTTTGCCAGTGAAATGAATTTCACTTATGGCTGGTGAATAGTTAAGTTATATTTATATTCCTTGAGGCGAGATGACAGAGATGATCCTGATGGCGCTATCAATAGAAATTGATCGTCGGAAGTGGAGGGATGGGATAGTAATTTTGCTGATGACACAAAGGCTGGGGGTGTTGTGGATACTGTGGAGAACAGTCAGAGATTACAGCAGGACATCGATAGCATGCAAAACTGGGCTAACAAGTGGCAGATGGAGTTCAAACCAGATAAGTCAAGGTGGTTCATCTTGGTAGGCCAAATATAATGACAGAGTATAGTATTAATAATAAGACTCTTGGCAGTGTGGAAGATCACAGGATTCTTGGAGTCCGAGTCCATAGGACACATAAAGCTGCTGCGCAGGTTGACTCTGTGGTTAAGAAGGCATACGGTACATTGTCATCATCAAACGTGAGATTGAGTTTAAGAGCCGAGATGTAATGTTACAGCTATATAGGGCCCTGGTCAGGCCCCACTTGGTGTTCTATGCTCAGTTCTGGTCACCTCACCACAGGAATGATATGGAAACTATAGAAAGAGTGCAGAGGATATTTCCAAAGATGTTGCCTGGATTGGGGAGCGTGTCGTATGAGAATAGTTCGAATGAACTCGACCTTTTCTCATTGGAGCGGCGGAGGATAAGAGGTTGACCTGACAGAGATGTATAAGATGATGCGAGGCATTGATCGTGTGTTTAGTTAGAGGCTTTTTCTTAGGGCTGAAATGGCTAGCAGGAGAGGACACAGTTTTAAGGTGCTTAGAAGAAGATACAGAGGAGATGTCAGAGGTATTTTTTTTTACGCAGAGAGTGGTGAGTGCGTGGAATGGGCTGCCGGCGATGGTGATGAAGGCGGATACGATCTGGTATTTTTAAGAGACTACTGGATAGGTACACAGAGCTTAGAAGACAGAGGGCTATGGGTAACCTTAGGTAATTTCTAAAGTAAGTACAGGTTCGGTACTACATTGTGGGTCGAAGGGCCTGTATTGTGCTGTAGATTTTTGTTTCTATGTTCCTAATGTTTCTCCAGAGGGTAGGAAGCGATAAGGACGTTTAGAGTAAGTGTTAAGAGGTTTAGATTAAATATGATGAAGAATATTTTCAGCTTAAAGTCGGTTAGAATCTGGAACACACTGGCTGAAAGTCTTTCGGAGGCAGATAATCTTCGGGCAATTAAGAATGTTATAGTTTGTCATCACCAAGATATAGGAATGCGCACACCGTGCTGGTAATTGGAAAGATTACAAATGGGGCCTTGTCGGTTATCTCAATGGAGACCTTCTGTTCTGTAAACCCTTCAATAATTGAAGTTTTGCGCAGCTTTCGCCATTTTCAACGGGATCGTCGTAACAATCACATCTTTACCCCTCTACGTTCTTCCACGCCCTAATTTCTGCAGTGATCGCGCTCTCCGTGTTTTCCTTATCCATCCAACTTTCATATTTCGGCAGGGCACCAACCAAGCTCATGACATAAAAATCGATTTCTCAAACTTACTTTAATTTTGCACCTCTCATTCCCATTCCCACCTCTGGCTCCCCCTTATGTTTTTTGTTGTTCTCTTGCCTGTCATCTCCCCCTTGTTCCCCTCCCCTTGCCCTTTTCTTGTGGTCTGCTCTCCGCTCCTATCAGATTCCTTATTTTTATCTCTTTAACTTTTCAACCTATCATCTACTAGCTTCTCACATCATCCCCACGCCGCCCCCACTAACCTGAGCCCCGTATTGCCTTCTCACTTTTACTGTTCCTCCACCAGACTTCTTATTATGGCTTCACTTCCCTTTCTGTTCAGTTCAGATGAATGGCCTGCGCCTGAAACGTCGACTGTTTATTACTTTGCGCAGATGCTGCGACCTGCTCATTTCCTTGTGCAATTGGCCGTTACTGGTAATGAATGAGGTGGTTTTCTTCCTACGTTAACAAATTCCTTGATCTAGATGAAATATGACAATTGATTTATTATTTTGTCGCGTTAACTGAGACGTTCATATGTTTGTGTGTCATGGACCGATAATTCAACATATAAATACATCGAGGAAGTAAAATGGAGAACAAAATAGAGAGTTATGTATTGCTTTTACATGGAAAGTAACTAAAGTGCAAGCACAACGATGCGGTATACTGGGAGTCTCAACAATTCATTTCTTATATATGAGATTTCTATTCAAGAGTTTGTTAACAGCGGTATAGAGATCTAATTCAGCCTGGCGGTACTTGCTCTCAAACTTGTATCTCCTCCGATGGAATGAAAATGTTTGATTACGTTGGTTGTTTTACCAAGCCGGTTCCAAGTGTAGGTAGATTAGTGAATTTTATCCCCATTCATGAAATATTCAGCATTTTTCTTCCTCCATCAGAGTTGCATGCCAAACTTCTAAACATACTAGTGCATTACCTTTATCAAGCCGAGGACATCTCTATCTAGCTCATACAACACAACGTGATGCATCCTTAGTAATGGACATCCAGATATGATATTGTTAAAAGAATCAAGGACACAAGTGCTGAAGGTCCTGACAATAATCATTCCAGGCCACTGGGGTAGTCAATGAAGAAATGTTTCCATTGTTTTAATTACCGGTGCTCCGCAAAATTGCATCCTCAGCCCCCTATTTTACTCCCTGTACACCCATCACTGCGTAACAAGATTCTGCTCTAACTCTACCGGCACGTCTGGAGAACTCATCACCATAATGGGTTGCATCTTAGGTAACTATGAGTGGCAGTATAAAAAGGTGAAAGATAGATTCAGAAGATGAGACCATGACTCCAATCTCCCCTTAAATGTTAACAATATCAAAGAACCAGTCTTAGACTTCATGAAGTGGGCTGGTACATATCTTCCTGTAAGTATCAACGGAGCAGAGGCAGAGAAGCTTGAGAGCTTTATACCCCTTTGAGTGAATCTCGTTAATAGGCGGTCCCCGTACGACCACGTAGATGCCACAGCAATATACGGCTCTACCTTCTCAGAAGGCTTCTTGAAAATTGATTTGTCCACGTCATTCCTCGTCAATGTTTATTGATGCACCACAGAACGCATCTTAACCGGAAGCATTACGGGGTGCAATCTGCTGTGCACGTTGCCGCTAAATGCTAAACCATGTGATTGCAGCGTATAATCTGCAGTCATTGATGTGACGATTGTGTTTCAGCACCTTTCTCCAAAAGTTCGGCAAAAAACAGCCATTTACTCCAGTACAAAAATACAAAAGTTCAATGCAAAATTCACAATGAAACATGACATTGTTGTTACAGAATTTTTCCACAGATACAGACTCTCAGGGAAGATCCAAACTCCGCTACGTTGCTCCATCACAGCGTAGCTAATCGCAAAATATAATTCCATAGTAGGTAACTGCTTCGAGTGTTGAGTCAAATATCGGTCAAAAAGAATACCGTGAAATGCAAGTTTTATCACAGAGTTCTGCTGCTTTAATTATTTATAATTTATTGAATATAATTACATAATCATACAAAAAACACACAGACCAGACACATAAAAGTCTACACCTATTATATTCCAACCACCTATACGCATAAAAACACAAGCATACATACCCACGTATACGGACCACAGAAGCAAAAGCGCCACATGCAACAGCAACACACAGACACAGACACACACACACACACACACACACACACACACACACACACACACACAAAATTGACGCACTTCCTCCGTCTTCCTCTTTTACAGCTAACTTGGCAGTGATTGTGGTGATGCTCTGCAGACGTTGCGGTCTCTCCAGATGTATCACTGTCTACCTGCTGTCCATGGCAATGACCGATCTGCTGGTCATCATCACGGGTGTGATATTACACCGGATTGTCCCCATGCTTTTACCGTTCAATATTTTGACCACTGTTCCTGCCTGCAACATAAACGTCGTGCAAGCATTCGCCGTAAGGGACTGCTCCGTCTGGGTAACGGTAATGTTCACATTTGATCGGTATGTGGCTATTTGCTGCCAAAAATTAAAGACGAAATATTGCAATGGCCAATGCGGTGATCGGAACTGTTAATATCATCAGCTGTTTCAAAAACGTAGCTAATTATTTTGTATATGAAGTTCCAAAGAAAAATGAGCCGACGCCATGTATGCTTAAATCCGTATATTATACCTCACTTGCCTGGATAGCATTCGACTGGATCGATAGCATTTTAACCCCATGTTTGCCATTCTGTCTAATTTGCTTGTTTAATATCCTAATAGTGAGACACATTTTGCGGGCCATTAGAATCCGCAAGCGACTCCAGAACGGCGGGAACACCGACAGTGAGAATGACCCAGAGGTGAATAATCGCAGAAAGTCTATCATCCTCTTGTGGCTGATACCGCTGATAACCTTCCTCTACATTCGCATTGCCAATGTCGCTTACTTTACGGGTTCCAATTTCAGTGAATCAATTCTTCCGCTGCAAGAAAGCGGGTTCGTACTTCAGTTCCTGTGTGCTTGTGTGAACCCATTTATTTATGCCGGGACACAGAGTAAGATCAGAGACGAGATAAATCTGGGGTTGAAATATCCCCTCGCACTTATTAATAAATTTCTGAAACAAACAATATTTATTCTTTGGCAAGCTGTTGATTTTGCAAACCACGCGCAGCGTCTTCTCTACTAGCCCACATGTTCATTTCTGCTGCATACTGTTGCCGTTTTAAATTACCGATCCAGGATCTCGGCGAAACTAGTTCATGCCAACAAAATTGCAAACGAGCGCATCCCATTTGCAAGCATTTGCACAATTTCAAAAAGATTGACAGAACTCACTACTGGAAAGGTGCAGTTGGACAAGGTTGGTCTGAAAATACAACTGCATCAGAATGTCGATAAGAAGGGAACATGATATCCTTGTTATGCGCTATTGGAAAAGAATATAGAAAAAAAAGTTTATTCACTTTTCGGACGGAGCTTTCCGTTCCGCATAACACTCCAATGAAGGTTAATCGTTGTAATTGTTCCCATCACTACCACTTCAACCTGGAGATGGCTCCAGACACTCACCAGCGATTGTCCTCAGTATTTGTTGATGCAGAGTTATGAAGCGTCTTGCTCCTTCGCATTTGGGTTCGCATCAATTGTTTGATAGGTTACATAGAAGGGAATCTGGCCCCTCGGCCCACTAGCTTCATTCTGACCATGAACCATTTATTTACATTTATCCTTATTTAAGGCCATAAGACCATAAGATTTAGAAGCAGAAGTCGGACATTAGGCCCATCCAGTCTGCTCTGCCATTTAATCATGGGCTGATCCAATTCTTCTAGTTATCCCCACTCCACTGGTTTCTCCCCATATCCTTTGATGCCCTGACTAATCAAGAACCCTTCTATCACTGTCTGAAATGCACCAAATGTCGGCTTCCACAGCAGTTCGTGGTAGCAAATTCTACCGATTTTCCACCGTCTGACTAAAGTAACTTCTCCGCATCTCTATTTCAAATAGACGTCCTTAAATCCTAAAGTCGTACCTTCTTGTCCGAGACTCCCCTAACATGGAAAATAATTTTGTCATATCTAATTTGTTCAACCCTTTTAACATTGAGAATGTTTCATGAGATCCCCCATCATTCCATTGAACTCCAGGAAATACAGCCCAAGAGCTGCCAGACGTTCCTCACACGGTACCCCCTTTCATTCCTGGAATAATTCTCGTGAATCCTCTCTGAACCGACTCCAATGTTAGTATATTCTCTCTAAAATAAGGAGCCCAAACTGCACACAATACTCCAGTTTCGTCTCAAGAGGCCTCATAGAGCCTCGACATCACATCCCTTGCCTTATATTCTATTCCTCTAGAAGTGAACGCCAAAATTGCATTCAAAATGTTCCGGCAAAATTTCTGACATCTCTGTACTGCACATCAGTTAATTCAACCACCCACGTACACAGTGTGGTCAATTTACAGTGGCCACTTGTCCTACCAAACTGCACATCTTTTGGATGTTGGAGAAAACCCATACGATTACAGGGAAGCGTGGGAACTGCACTTAGGTGGTATCGGATTACAGGATCAACCCTGGGATTTCGGGGCTGTGAAGAAGCTGCACTACCTGCTGTCCGTCAGGTCCACCTACTTGTTACTAGTTAGATAAAGCAGCAGTAGGAAGAAGCGTTGGCCACAGAGAAAGGATTTTGACGCACGAGAGTAATTATTAATGATCTAAACAGCTTGGAAAATTCTGAATCGGAAAGAGCATCGTTGCAATGTCGGTCTGATCACACAATGGCATGAGGGCACTGGTAAGAAGGGAACTTGAATTATTATAACTTGGAATCGTTATATGGGTACCCGGAAAAGAGGACAGAAACCGTACTGTCCGGTCACCTACACAATACTAATAAAAATACAGTACTGTGCAAAAGTGATAGGTATATTTATAGATAGATAGATAGATAGATAGATAGATACTTTATTCATCCCCATGGGGAAATTCAACTTTTTTTCCAATGTCCCATACACTTGTTGTAGCAAAACTAATTACATACAATACTTAACTCAGTAAAAAACATGATATGCATCTAAATCACTATCTCAAAAAAGCATTAATAATAGCTTTTAAAAAGTTCTTAAGTCCTGGCGGTTGAATTGTAAAGCCTAATGGCATTGGGGAGTATTGACCTCTTCATCCTGTCTGAGGAGCATTGCATCGATAGTAACCTGTCGCTGAAACTGCTTCTCTGTCTCTGGATGGTGCTATGTAGAGGATGTTCAGAGTTTTCCATAATTGACCGTCGCCTACTCAGCGCCCTTCGCTCAGCTACCGATGTTAAACTCTCCAGTACTTTGCCCACGACAGAGCCCGTCTTCCTTACCAGCTTATTAAGACGTGAGGCGTCCCTCTTCTTAATGCTTCCTCCCCAACACGCCACCACAAAGAAGAGGGCGCTCTCCACAACTGACCTAAAGAACATCTTCAGCATCTCACTACAGACATTGAATGACGCCAACCTTCTAAGGAAGTACAGTCGACTCTGTGCCTTCCTGCACAAGGCATCTGTGTTGGCAGTCCAGTCTAGCTTCTCGTCTAACTGTACTCCCAGATACTTGTAGGTCTTAACCTGCTCCACACATTCTCCATTAATGATCACTGGCTCCATATGAGGCCTAGATCTCCTAAAGTCCACCACCATCTCCTTGGTCTTGGTGATATTGAGACGCAGGTAGTTTGAGTTGCACCATATCACAAAGTCCTGTATCAGTTTCCTATACTCCTCCTCCTGTCCATTCCTGACACACCCCACTATGGCCGTGTCATCAGCGAACTTCTGCACATGGCAGGACTCCGAGTTATATATAGCTTGATTGCCTGAAACATTTGCATTATATGTCAATGTGGAGCGGAGTTTATAATTCTGACGGTGGCAAGGGATATTGAGAATAGCAAGGATGAAAAGTCACGTGGTTGGTCATGTGGCAGAGGAGACATTGCAGCTGCAGGCGAAGGCCAGTGACCAAGCCCCATTCTAAAAAGGAAGGAATTAAGTTATTTCTGCAGATGAGCTCGAAGAAGCTGCTCTCTAGCCGTTATAGCTACAATCACGTGACATTAAACTTGACTTTAAACTTAATTAACTATTTCCGAATCTCCATGGTCCCTTGCATCCAAATTTATTGTTATGTTTATGTTTCATTCAACTCCCAATGCATTGCCGATCAATAATTTTAGACAGAATGAGCTTTCCTCATTAATTGGGATATTCACTAAATTTTAGAATGATTTTTGCAGTATGAGTACTTGGAAAGAAAAAAACGACACAACAGACGTTAACACCGTAATCAACGGGTTGTTTTTTTTAAATTTCTTTCCCTTCTCCCTGAGTGGTACCTCTCCACCCCTTTATTAGGGAGAGACAGAGCCTGCAGCATGTAATTGAATGAGTAGCTTTTGTTCTATGTTCTCTCTTGGGAGCTTTGCTATTGCTTGCTAGTGATTAGTGGTATCTAATGAACTTTGCTGAAATAAGTGGTGGAAGTGGAAGGGGCGGGTCGATGCTTTGCTGCTGCATGTATCGGGGAGGTAGGGGGAAATGGTTTTGGGATTCAAACGTTTTTAGTGTCTCTCATTCGTTGAGGCACTCTTTCTTTTTCGTCGATGTCTGCAAGGTGCTAAGAATTCAGTTTGTTTATTGATATTAAATCGAACTATTGGTTAACTATTATCATAAACAAGTATATGTTCACGTAGCTGCAATCAAAAACTTATTAAGAGTTGCATATCCAGATGCTCTTAATTCGTGATAGCAGAACTGTTGGTATTGACTTTCGTGCGTCATGAATCTAACTGCAACTAAAGGAGTTAATAGAGGGTAGCTGAAAAACTAGTGGGCCTTCAAACGCTGTGCCGACTGCAGCCTTTTCTGTCCTGGTTAAGAGAAATCTCTTCAGCAATGAGTAGTGGCGTCTCTTTCATAAAACGTTACCTGGTAATACTTAGTTGCATAAGTCCTGGCAGAACAGTACGCCACATAATTCTCAGCAAACAGTTGGCTCCTCAATATTCTAAAAGTTAGTGAATATACGTCCAATATCCTCAAGCTCTCTTCATACATCATATTTGTTATCAGCATGGTTACCCTCTGCTGCACACCCTGCGTAGCAATAATGTTCTTCTTCAATTAAAAATCCAAAACTTCACCTTTTACTGGAGGTGCTTAACTCCATCAAAGCATCGCTGCTTCTGTGTTCAAAACCATGCTGTTGAAGGCAGACATGCAATTTTCTTCTAAGGTGCCTGTTGCATGTTCCATTCTCCGGTTCAGACGAAACTTACAGCCCCTACAGCTGTCAAAATCTCCGATTGTTCAGATAATTATCTGCCTTGGCGATTTTGCCACAAACCAGACAAAACCAAATTTATCTGCATAAACATGCTTTACACGCCCGTGTAAATCGTACCGATTTCGTTACACAATATTTACAGGTCAGCGTCGCACCCAATTTTGTGTAATGTGCAAATGCGGAAATATAGCATTTATTTTTTCCATTAAATTATTACAATATATTGTGAGCCGTTCAGTGCGGACAAGATATCCTGTTGTAACTTACTTGTCACCACTTATTTTTTGTTTCGTATCCTCTGAACCTCCCACAGCCTACCTTTAAACAATGCCCTTCCGTAAAAGACACGACTTCCAAGGAAAGAACTGCACAGCGTGAAAACAGAACCGTCAGCCCAACTTGTCCATGGTGAACAATGTACCCAAATGAACGTGTTCCGTTTGAATTCATATGGTTCTAAACATTTTCTACACATCCACCTGTACAATTAAATTTTAAATATCAATACTGCAACTGATACGACCATTTTCCCTAACAGTTTGTTCCACGTTGATCACACTGCGTGTAAAATCTTCTCCTGGGCTGTCTTTTAAACTTTTTCCTTCTTTCTTTAAAACAGAGCAGCCTTGTTTTGGAGTTTCCTATCCTGGAGCAAAGACTCGTGTTATCTGAGCTCTGAATAGCCCCATAAACCTCTGCGAACTTCACTAGTCACCCTCTACTATTCTGACAAAAAGGACCCTTTATCCACAGGATCTGATTGTGCCAGTCTACAATTCCTCTAACGTTGCTAGTTCCTTGCCTCTGTCACAACCGGGTCATATTGGGCCCTCCTCATGCACCCGAAGGTGCCTAATGTGTGGCACCAAGTCTCGGGACTTCTGAAATTATAAGTAATTAATCTACTTTCCTTTGCCTCACTTGACTGGTATCTCTTCAAAGAATTTTAAAGGATTTTCAGGCAAGCTGTCACCTTCGTGAAACCATGCAGAAATTGTTTTACTTTATTAGGTACTACAAATGTTCCGAAATTTTACGCTTAATAATGGACTTATTCACGTTTGAGTTTCCTACACGAAGGAGTGACATACGTTGCAAAAGTCCTGACTTTAAGTAACCAATCATCACAAATCACGGGCGTGGTTAGAAGAATGGAGAACTGCTTACAGTGTTTAAATACTAAACACTATTGCTTCAAATAATTGTACCCTCAGTCACCTATTTTATTCCCTGTAACTTATCACTGCGTGGCACGATTCCACTGTAAGCCCGTCTGTAAGTTTGGAGGAGACACTTCACTGATGGATTGTATCCCAAGTAACGATGAGTCACAGTAGAGGACGGAGAAGCGCAGATTCACAACATGGAGTCATGACAACATACTCTCCTTCAATGTTAGCAAAACCAAAGAGCTGGTGTTTGATTTCAGGAATGGCTCGGTACACAGCCTCATCCTGAATGCATCAACGGTTGAGAGCGGTGACATCTCCAAATTCCTAGGAGTGTACCTGAACAACAGGCTGTCTTGGTACGTTAACAGAGATAACAAGTAGCAATAGCTTGGCATGGCCTCTTCGCCCTGACCAGAAGAAAAGAATATGATTAATCCCAGTCAACCCTTTCCGATGTATATTGATGCAGCACAAACACATCCTAACTGGATGCATTACGCCATGGTAACTGCTGTGCACGTGACCGCAAGAAGGTAGCTCACCGCATTACGAAACCATGCCCCACCCTATGGACTCTGTCTACGCTTTGCTCTGCCTTATTAAAGCAACCTGAATGATGTGTTATGGATGAACAACTCTGATGGGCAGAAGGGTACAGAGTTGTCCACGTCCCGCCCCCCCCCGGGAGAATCACAAACTGTTGCTGTTAGCGCGCTGCTAATGAGAAAGACAGAGAGACAAAGGGAAAACATACTGGGACTGGAACATCTGCTTCATATAAGGGAGAGATAACACCCGGAGAGAGAGACTTGTTGACCCACTATATTATGACTCCTGAAAGACTTATGGCTCCGGAGAGGGCTGTTTACTTGGTACCATTCTGTTCTTTAAAATTCCTCAGTGGACAGCCGGAGTGGGCTGGTTTGATAAGTTAAGCCATTCAAAACTGATTGACACCTGAGACCCCGTGAGTGGGGATAAAAGTGAGGTCTGGGGAGGCACCCTTCAGACACGCCAGGAGACACACTAGTGAGCACTGCTTGAGTGTTGGAACCGACGTAAAGGTGTGGGGCATCGGGGGCCGAACAAAGGATCGGTCAGTTTAACTCACAGTGTTGTAGCAGGGACGGTGGGGGCTTGCGTGTGTGTCCGTCCTTGCCTGGGTGACGAGTCCACCACAGAAGAACGGTCTAGCTGAAGGACAGAGGGGTCATACCTGAATGGCCACAACACATCGACGGATCAAGAACGTAAAGGAAGGTTTGCCTGACTGTAGCTGTCACTGTTTGCTCTCTCTCTCTCTCTCTCTCTCTCTCTCTCTCTCTCTCTCTCTCTCTCTCTCTCTCTCTCTCTCTCTCTCCAGCAATTACAACAAAACCACCAACATGTACCTCAGCACGTATGAACTGAACTGAACTTTATATTCACATATGACAATTCATTATCCCCTAGACATCGATAGAGCTTGTTTATTATCGATTATTATTATACCCACACTTTTAGGTGTAGTATTGTTAACGTCTATTATCTATATATTTGCATTGTTGATATTGATTTGTATATTTACTAATAAACACTGTTTGAAAATAGTACCACAAGACTCCAACGGATTCTTCGATCTTTGCTGGTCAGACACCCAGTTACGGGGTACGTAACAGATGAAATCCCACATGCACCATTTTCTCTTCTGCCTTCTTTCATCTGTTATAAAGGCCAGAAGGCACCTAACAGCTTCCAGTTTCAACGAGCTGTAATAATATTAATAAAAGCCTCCATAGAGTAATAGGATGGACTCTTGGCTTTGCAATCTGTCTCTCGACTATTTTCACTTTATTTTTACCTGCACCTTTCATTTTCCGCAGCTGTTACACGTTTTTCTCCAGTTGTTGTGTTTTACCTTGTTGATCATAGTTAAATTGGGTAACACACGCACACACGCACACACGCACACACACACACACAACACTCACAGTCGCAAAACATAGTCGGGTTCCCTATCTTCTGTTGCAGCTAACTTGTCTGTGATTGAGGTATTTTTCCCAGACGATGCGGTCTCTCCAGATGTATCATTGTATACCTGCTGTCCGTGGCAGTGACCGATCTCCTGGTCGTTATCACGGGCGTGATATTACACCGGATTGTTCCCATGCTTTTACCATTCAATATTTGGACCACCTTCCGGCCTGCATTACAAAATTCGTGCTAGCATTCATCATTGGAGACTGCTCCGTCAGGTTAATGTAATGATTTGATCGGTATGTCGTGATTTGTTGCCAAAAAAAATAACGACAATGTATTGCACAGAGCAAATAGAAATATGGTGATCGGAACGGTTAGTGCTATCTGCTGTAACGAAAGTGTATTTTATGCTTTTTTTATTTGAAGTTCCAAAGGAAAACGTGTACAGACCATGAATGCTTAAATCAGTATATTATATCTCACATACCTGGATAGCATTTGACTGGATCGATTCCCTTTTATCCTATCTTTGCCATTCATTCTAATTTGCCTATTCAATTTCCTAAGTGTCACGCATACATTTTTCGGGCCATTAGAATCCGCAGGAGACTCTAGAGCGGCGGGATCACCGGGAGTGAGAATGACCCGGGGGTGACCAATCGTAGGGTGTCAATCGTCTTGCTGCTAATACCTCGGATTCCCATTTCAGTGAATCAATTCCTCCTCTGCAAGAAAGCGGGTTCGTGTTTCTGTTCCCGTGTGCTTGTGTGAACCCATCCAATTACGTCCGTACGCAGAGTAAGATCAGTGACGAGATAAAGTTGGGACTGAAATATCCACTCATTCTCGCTAATTGATTATTGTAAGAACCAATCTCATTGTAATTGTTCCCATGTCTACCCTTTTATCCGGCAGACGTTTTCTCACACTCAGCACCACTTGTCCTTGTTGTTGGTAAATGCTGTGCTATGAAGCACATTATTCATTTAGCTTTACGTTGGTCAATTGATTCATATGTTACGTTCGTTAGAAAGAAGTACAGAATACAAATCAGTGCATTCCAATAAATAAAGGACAGTGGAAGCAGATAAACCAATTATTTTTTTTCTTATTTAAAGTCGAACGAATGGAGGTTGTCATTTTGTAAGGCTGCTTTACGTCCTCCATTTTGTGAACTGGTTCTACTCAGCTTCGTTAGTGTTTTAAAGAAGATTTTCTTTAGCCAGAATATGGTGAATCTGTGGTAAGCTTTGTCACTCACTGCGGTGAAGGCCAAGGTGGAAAAAATCGTTTTCTGATCAGTCAGGGCATCAACTGATGCACGGAAGGCAGATGCATAAGGTTATGCCATATCCGGGATCAGCTATAATGGAATGGTGGAGCAGATCCGATGAGCTGAATGGCCTAATTCTGCTCCTATGTCCTATGGTCTTATGACTTCGAGCCAGAGGGATTGCAATGCAACATTTGAACTGGTAAGGTAAGTATAAAATAATATGAGGCAGCGACAGAGGAGAAAAACCCCACGCCGGTTTCCTCTGTTGTACATTTTCTATCTTTTGACTGTTCATAAAGAATTACGGAAAGTTAGTGAAAGTGAGCACAAATATTTGGTTGCGCAAATTAACATGCACTTTGTTTGAGACGGTAAAGGTAGTTGGTATACTGAATCGTCTATGCATTCCGTTCCTCTGCCTCTCTTCCACATTGAAAAGTCTAGTTATTCTATGCCTGCACGATATCCTGTACCTAACTGATCATTATTACTGAGGGTGTTCCTTGTAACAGAATTAGCGTTCCCTGGTGGACTCGAGGATAAATCTCTTCGCTGAGTCAGCGGGAGATACGAATACGACTGCACTGGTAATGGGCGGGGAAAACTGGGGCCAGGTAGTTAGTGGTGGCAAAGCCAGGATGAAGAATAAGAGGAAATCGTCAAGTCTGAAGATATGAATTGTTTTGATTGGAGGGAATACCTCCAGAAATACGCATTGTAGAAATGGTTGCAATATAGAGAGTATGATGGTTACAGCGGTGAAGGAAAAAATTCTGTCGGGGCTCTTTGGAAGATTACTCAATGGATTGTCAGACGAGGAATTGTCAGAATCAAGTAGCAGTTGGCTGTCTAATTGGTTATTGGATAGAATGTCGGCGCAAAGTTAAAATAGAGCAAGAAATATGTCAGTTAGAATGCTGGTAGTGAGTTCAAAGAGAGACAGAAACACCTAAAGAGGTGAATGTAGAATAATGGCAAAAAGTCCAAAGCAGAGAAAGACAGACAAGAAATAGAAAGCGTCGAATATCGACGGGAAGCGGAAGTAGACAACAGACAATAGTTGCAGGAGTAGGCCATTCTCCCTTCGAACCAGCACCGCCATTCAATGTGATCATGGCTGATCATCCACAATCAGTACCCTGTTCCTGCCTTCTCCACGAATCCCTTGACTCCGCTATCTTTAAGAGCTCTATCTAACTCTTTCTTGAAAGCATCCAGATAATTGGCCTCCACTGCCTTCTGAGGCAGAGCATGCCATAGATCCACAACTCTCTGGGTGAAAAAGTTTTTCCTGAACTCGTGCTAAATGATCTACCCCTTATTCTTAAATTGTGACCTCTGGTTCTGGACTCCCCTAACATCGGGAACATGTTTTCTGCCTCTAGCGTGTCCAATCCCTTAATAATCTTATATGTTTCAATCAGATCCCCTCTCATCCTTCTAAATTCCAGCGTATACAAGCCCAGTCGCTCCTATCTTTCAACATATGGCAGTCCCGCCAAACCGGGTATCAACCTCCTGAATCTACGCTGCACTACCTCAATAGCAGGAATGTCCTTCCCCAAATTTGGAGACCAAAATTGAACACAATGATCCAGGTGTTATCTCACCAGGACCCTGTAGAACCTCTTTGCTCCAATACTAAACTTCCCTTGTTATGAGGGCCAACATGCCATTAGCTTTCTTCACTGCAGTCTGTACCTGCATGCTTACTATCATTGACTGCTGTACCTGCATATTCAGGGACTGGAAGTACAGCGGGATAGACAACGGTTCTAAAAGTATGTCCATCTATTTTGAGGCTTTTCCGTTTGGTCTTAGACTGTCCCGCCATAAGCAACATCCTCTCCACATCCACTCTAGCAAGGCGATAGATAACACATCATGCGATAGGTTATAATGAGGTCAACCCTCATTCTTCAGAATTACTGTGAGTACAATCCCAGAGTCATCAAATGCTCTTCTATGACGAGTTGTACAAGCTTGGGATCATTTTTATAAAATTCCCGGAGCACTCTTCAATTTTAGCTCATCGTTTCTAAGGGGTACAAAACTGCTCATAAGACTCCAAGTGAGGCTCGCTAGTGCTTTATAAAATCTCAAGTTACATCCTTGCTAAATGCTAAATGAATGTTAAAAACGCATTTGCCCTCCTCACCACAGACATCAGTGGTTAGCCTGACATCAGTGGTTGGGAAACTGTTAGAATCGATTGTTAGAGATGAGATTACGGTGTACACGGAGACCCATGACAGGATAAGCTAAAGCCAGCATGGTTTCCGAAAAGAAAATCCTGCCTGACCAACGTACTGCTGTTTTTTGAAGACATTACATGCAGTGTGGATAAAGAAGATGCAGTAGATATGGTGTACTTGGATTTTCAGAAGGCCTTTGACAAGGTGCCGCACATGATGCTGCTCAGCAAATTCAGACCCATGAAATTACAGCGAAGTTGCAAGCATGGGTGGAGCAGAGAGTGTGTATAAAGGGATCCTATTCTTGCTGGCTGGCAGTTACCAGTGGAGTTCCACAGGGGATGATTTTTGGGACGGCTGCTTTTTACAGTGTAAGTCAGTGATTTGGACTACGGGATTAATGGATTTGTGGCTAAATTTGCCGCTGATACAAGGATAGATGCAACAAAGGGTAGCGTTGAGGAAAAGGAGAGACTACAGAGAGACTTAGATAGCTAAGGGGAATGGAGAAAGAAGTGACAAATTAAATACAATGTGGAAAGTGTATGGTTCTGAACTTTGATGGAAGAAATAAATGGGCAGACTATTATTTAATGGAAAGAGAATTCGAAATGCCGAGATGTAAGGGACCTGGGAGTCCTTATGCAGGATACCCTAAAGTTTAAATTCCAGGATGAGTCGGTGGTGAAGTTGGCGAATGCAGTGTTCCCATTCATTTCTGGAGATATAGAATATAATAGCAGGGATGTGATGCTGAGGCTTTATAAAGCACTCGGGGACCACACTTAAAGCATTGTGTAGTTTTGGGCTCCTTATTCAAGAAAGAATACGGTCTCATTGGGGAGGGTTCAGAGAAGATTCACGTTAGTGAATCCAGGAATGAAAGGGTTACTTTATGAGGAACGTCTGGCAGCTCTTGGGCTGTATTCCCTGAACTTCCGGAGAATGAGGGGCGATTTCATAGAAACATTCTGAATATTAAAAGGCGTGAATATCTTAGATATGTCAAAAGCATTTCCCATGGTAGGGTAGAATAGGACAAGAGGGCATGACTTCACGATTGAAGGTCGTCCATTTAGAACAGAGATGGGGAAAAATTTATTTAGTCAGTGGGTGGTATATCTTTGGAATTTGTTGCCATGAGCGGCTGTAGAGGCCAAAACATTGGAGGTATTTAAGGCAGAGATAGATAGGTTCTAGATTAGCCAGGGTATCAAAGGGTATGGAGTGAAGGCAGGGGAGTGGGGATGATGGAAGAATTGAATCGGTCCATGATTAAATGGTGGAGCAGACTCGATGGACCGAATGTCCTGCTCCTGCTCCTATATCTTATAGTCTTATTATCCTATGCACCTTCAACCAATCAGGGAAGCTGCCAATGGGAGCAAACATTCCAGTACCATGCTGAATTCTGCGTTTTCATCTGTGGTACTGCGTGTACAGCGATCAGTTGGTTTAAAATAAATCCAAACATAGATTAGAGATTTGAACTACGGAGAGGTCAGAGTATGTTGAGTGTGGCGGCATTGTGCTTTAGAACTTTTGACTGTTGTTTACTTCTGCATGACGAATAATATCCAGCGTTTCTTCGTTTGAAAGTCTTATAGTAAGAATTGTCTAAGGAGAGCTTAATATTGATGCTGTGCTGTCAAGCTCTGGTACCACCACCATAGGAAACATCCTTTCCACATCTGTCCTATCTTGTCCTTTCAACATTCGGTAGGTTTGAATGAAATCCCCCTGCAGTGAGAACAAGCCCAAAACTGCCAAACGCTCCTTATATGTTAACTCCTTCATTCCCGGAATCAGCCTCGTGAACCTTCTCTGTATAACTCTCCAAAGACAACAGCCCCAAACCTAATAGCAATGCTTTAAGTGCGGCCTGACTAGCGTCTTGTAAAGGCTCAGCATTTTCTTTTTGCTTTTATATTCCATTCCGCTTGAAATATATGCCAATATTGCAAATGGCTTCCTTACCATAGATCAAGTCTGTAAATTAACCTTCTGGGAGTCTCGCACGAGGAGTCCTCAGCCTCTTTGTACCTGCGATGCTTTAAACTTCTCCCCGTTTAGATAGTAGTCAGCATTATTGTTCCTTCTACCAAAACGCATTGTCATATATTTCCCAACTCTGTATTCTATCTGCCACTAGTTTGCCCATTCTTCTAATGCTTCTAAGTCCTGCTGGAATCGCCTTGTTTCCTCGGGACTATCTACCCTTCACCTATCTTCGTATCATCCGCAGACTTTGCCACGAAGCTATCAATTCCATTATCGGCATCTTTGAATAACAATGTGAACAGCAGTGGACCCAATATTGAACCCTAAAAAACAGTTTAAGGAAACTTCAGATAGGTACATGTATAGTAGGGATGTGGGGAGTTATTACGCATGTGCAGTTTGTTGGGAATAGGCAGTTTAAAAGATTTCTACATGGACTTGATGGGCCTGAAAGTCTTGAAGGTCCTGTTTCCGTATTGTACTTCTCTATGACTCTAGGAGTAGATGATTCACATTGACGAGGACTCTTTAACATAGAACACAATGTCAGAGTAGTAGTGCGTCCCATTAGAATAGAGATGAGGAGGTATTCTCATATCAAAGGATAGGGGATCTGCGGAATTCATCGCCACAGACGGCAGTGGAGGATTGCTCATTGTGTAGAATACCATGGAGGTTGATTACTTCTTGATTAGTAAGAGCGTGAAAGATTTTGGGGAAAAGCAGGTTAATGAGTTTGAGATCGACAATATGATGGAATGATGCACCGACTTGGACTGGGCCGAATAGCTTAATTCTGTTCCTCTTTCTTCAGTTCCTATGAGATTTCGACACGTATACAAATAGGATTTTTTTTTACAGGGATATTGGCCAAATGCAGGGGATGGGACTAGCACAGTTAGCAACCTGGTGAGTGTGCATTTGATCGGCTTAAGTGCCTGTTTACATGCTGTAAAAGACACTGAATATGGTTAATTCAGATAATACAAAATAAAATACAGATCGTTTTCTAAATAAACCATACGTAAAGAATACAGATTGTTTATTTTAGAAATCTATCAATGAGAGTCAGGGGATATTTCAGCCCCAGCTTTATCTCGTCTCTGATCTTACTCGGTGTCCCGGCATAAATAAATGGGTTCATGCAGGAACAAAGGAACTGCAGCATGTACCCGCTTTCCTCCAGAGGGAAAATTGATTCACTGAAATTGGAAACCGAAAAGTAAGTGAATGTAGAGGAAAGTTGCTAGTACTAACGACCACAAGAGGATGAATATGCCGGAGATGCTTAGAAGCAGGACAACAGACTTCCTGCGACTTTCCTTCCTAAATGTCGTTCTCCTGGCCGTTCTGTCTCTCACTGTTCCCGCCGCACCGGAGTCTCCTGCGAATTCGAATGACATTTAAAATGACACTGACCGTTAGGAAGTTCAGGAACAAAATTAGAACAGATGGAAGACAAGGAGTTAAAATGCTATCTATCCAGTCAAATGCTATCCAGGCAGGGAAGGTATAATATGACGACCTAATGTTGCACAGTTTGGACTCATTTGCACGTGGAGCCTCAAATATAAAACCTAGAAATGTATTTTTGAAACAACCGACTATGCAAACTGTTCCGATCACCACTCTCGCAGTTCGCTCCGTACAATATTTCGTTTTCAGATTTTGACAGCAAATAGCCACAAAATGATCAAAGGTGAACATCACCGTCACCCAGACGGAGCAGTCCCTTACGGCGTAAGCTACTGCGAGGTTCACGTTGCAGGCCGGGGTGAAGGTCAAGATATTAGAAGGAAAAAGAATGGTGACAATACGTCTTAATATCACGCCCGTGATTGTGAGCAGGAGATCCGTCATCGTCATCGACAGTAGGTAGACGGTGATACATCTGGATAGACCGCATCGACTGCGAAACATTACACCAATCACGGCCAAGTTAGCTGCAACAGAAGAAAACAGAGAGAGCAATGTCTATTAATGACTGTGTGGGCGTGAGGATGACTGTGTCATGAGAATACTGATACGGCCATGCTTATGTGTGGTTTGACGATAGTCTGTTCTTTGTATGTGGTATGTTGTGTATTTATATTTAGTCTCCTGTCAATTGCGAAGTGAGTGTGTGTGTGTGTGTGTGTGTGTGTGTGTGTGTGTGTGTGTGTGTGTGTGTGTGTGTGTGTGTGTGTGTGTGTGTGTGTACACGACTGGTACATATTTTGTGTGTAAGCGACTTTACGTTGTGCTTTCAAGGACGATTTGAATTGTGTGTATGTGAAGTATAATTTATTTGAAGATACGTGATGCGTTTTTTTTTGTTTTGTGAAAGCGTGTTTTTAACAAATGCGTAAAGTGTCTAGTCGCCAAATAAAGGGGATGATAGGCCCGGCCAACTTTAAGAAACCTAGTTTGGATGCATGCTGTGCGATGTGTCCGTTGTTACAAATCAGGACCAAACATATCTAACAGTACACAATAAGCGATTAAGCGATTGAGCTTTATAATTCTTAATTTGACTGTATGCTTAATAAAGAAATCCAAAAAAAAAAGAAACAGGACTCATCCTCATGAAATAGTCTACTGTGCAATGTTGGAGCTCACTGATAAGCCGTTCGTTCACCATCGACCTCCTCCAATCGTCGCTGACCGTCAGACCCTCGTCCAATCCCACTCTGCACCGTGGTCTACCAACTCTCGCCTTTCGCGTCTTCTCTCTTCATTTCTCCCCTGCAAAAGACGGTGAAAATCTCTCTTCCAGACTCACGAGAAAGAAGAGTCAATGAGCAACCTCGCCTCGTGCACCAAACATCAGATAATATGGCGAGTACCGAGAAACTTCATTTCGTGTGCAGTTATAACTGTGAATCAGATGCCCAATATGTTGACTCCACCTGCTGTTTTGCTGATCTCCAGGGTCCTGAGCATGTTTAGCAAGGTCCGATTAAACCTGTCTGGCTGGGGATCACCCTGCGGGTGATAGGGCGTGGACCTCGTCTTCGCGATTCCAAACATGCCCAGTAACTCATGGATGAGTCTGCTCTCGAAATTCGGTCCCTGATCACTATGTATCCGCAGGGGAAGGCCATAATAGATTAAATATTTCTTTCATAACACTTTTGCCAGCATTAGGCACACCTTCTGGTCTTTGGTAGGAAAAGCCTGTGCATATCTGGTGCAGTGGTATGTGATGATTAAGACATTAGCCGTGTTGCTGGCATAGGGTTCTATTGACAGGAAGTCCATACACAGTAGGTCCAGTGGCCCGCACACTGCAAGTGGGACAAGAGAGCTGCCCGGCAAGGCAGTGCCTTCAGCCATATGCATCGAAGGCACGACCTGCAGTATTTCTCGACCTCCGATTTTATCCCTGGCCAGTTAAACCGGTCCCTTAGTGATTCTTAGGTCTATTTCTACCCCGAAATATGTAGGATCATCATGAAGTGATTCCACCGCAATCCTCTGATATTTCTTGGGCAGAACTAGCTGGCGACGTGACCCGGTATAATATCTGGTTCTTCACCTCTAACCTGGGGCACTCTCGCAGCAATTGAGGCACCGACGCAAGCTTCGTCTTCCCCGCCTGAGCTATGAGTCCGTTTTCGACCGCTGCCCAAATGGCACCAATGCCCGGACCATCTCGTTGAGCACCTGCCACTTCCCCAGAACTCAATTCCGGCGTCTGATTTGTCTTCAGAGCTGTCACGTTACAATAAACTTGGGGATCAGCTTCATCAGAAGCTCCCACTTGACCCATCTTTCAATCCTGACGCTCCTTTCCATTTTCCTTCACAGGGTTGGCAAACTGAAACATGTCCTTCACCCCTGGGCAGGAATGCTCTCCCACTCCACTGATGCACCTGTCGGGATAAAGCATTAGCATCAATGTTTCGCCGAGGTGAGAATATAAGTTAGGGGGTTGTTGTCCTCACCTAGTCACTCAGCCTATCTACCACCACCTATTTCAACGCCAGAAATTCCAACTTGTGCCAGGGATAGTTTTTATCGGAGGGCGACAGACTCCGGCTGACAAACGCAACGGCCTGAAGCCGGTGCTCTGATCCTGATAAAGGACGCCCCCTAAACCCTCTCGGCAGGTATCCCTCTGCAGTGCATACGGCGACCGGGGTCCGAAAAAACCAGCACAGGCGCCTGGGTTAGCAGCTTATTCAGTGAGTGAAAGGCCTCCTCACATTTTGCATCCCACCTCGGTCCAAAGGACTCCGACGGGCTAAGATACTCTCCACCCTCCTGTCCTTTTTTCCCTCTCTCTTTCTTTCCCAAGGGAGGGAAACCGCACAGAAGCTGATACAACGGGTGACTCACTTTCGCGTAGCCTATCACTAACCTCCGTTATTAACTACAGAACCCGGAACGAGCACAGAGCGCTTACAGTCTAGGGCCTTGGCCAAGTATAAACCATCTCGATCTTCGCTGGATCTGTTGCTACCCCAAACCGTGAGACTTTGTGAGGAACATAGCTAACAGACGTTTGTCAGAACTGGCGCTTGTCCAGGGAAAGTGTTAACGCTTCAGCTTTCAGGCGACCCACCACATTCAGCAGCCTTGCTTCATGTTCTTCCAAGGTGGATCCAAATACTATGCGGCTATCCGGATGTACCAATACCTGCAGCAATTTCATATCTCCCACCGTCCTCTCCATGACCTACTGGAAGTTTGTAGAAGCTCCCAGGATGCCTTGGGGCATTCCTAAGAACTAGAAAAATCACAGGGGACAGATAAATACCATTATCCCTTTTTTGGCCTCATTCATGGGGATCTGGTAATATCCACTCCTCAAGTCCAGCACACTGAACCACTTCGCACCACTCACGCAGGCCAGAGCGTCTTCAATCCCTGGGTCAGTACACTGGTCAGGGACGGTGCGCCTGTTCAGAGTCCTATAGTCCACACACATCCGTACCTTTCCATTCTTCTTTCGGGCCACTATTATTGGGGACGCATTCGGGACTCAGTGATGATCCCAGCTTCCTTCAACTTGCACAAATGCTGCTGAACGTCACCCACCTCTGCAGGGGCCAGTTGCCAAGACCTTTTTCTGAATGGGGTATCCTGAGTTATCCGGATAGTGGGATGGGTGCACTTGGAACAACCCACATCAAACTCGTCAGTGGAAAGACACCTTACAGCTTCAGATCTTGTCTACCAACCTCCTCTTTCAACCCGCAGAAATCGGGGAGATCACGAAGTTGAATGACTCAGCGGTCAACTTCCCCCCTTTTCAAATAATTTCTCCCTGACTTGTCTCGCAGGGACTCTGGATATTATTGTAACCAGGAACTTCACCGGTTCGTACTACCTTTGGCTTCGACTGGGTGAATCACCCAGTCCCTCGTCTAAATTCCGTATCCGGCCTAATGAAGTCGCACACTTCCTCAAAAACAACTCGAAACACCGGTTGCAGAACAGGTACCAGTTCTTCACCGTGATGCAAAACAGGCCGCCTCAACCGGCGAGTTTGACAGACGGATTAATCCTGAGGCCAACGCCTCCTTGATATACTGTATTCTTTCATGGTTACTGTTCATGACATTGGGAAAAGAGCCAGCCGCGAGGCGGACTAGTACTGGGGTAAGAGGTCAATGTCGCAGTCGTATGAACGGTGTGGAGACAGGCAAGCAGCTTTCTTATGACTGAAGATATCAATCCGGTCAACATATACAGAATAATCTTAATACAAGTCAACATGAGCAGTTGGTACAGGAGCAGATATGCTTACAGAGGCTGGAGCTGAATCGAGGCAGGGAGACAGGCTTACTGGTCCCTATTCTTGGAACGCGTTTAGGGACCAATCAATCAGAGGGTTGTATCGAGAGACCCTGGGAAGTCCAAGCACTCGTGGTCCTCTGGTTCCTAACCTCTGCCAAACTAGCTTAAGCCCTCTTGAGTAGCACTAGCGACCCTCCCGTCCAAATTATTGGTTCCCCTTCAGTTTTGTTGTAATACGTCAAACTTGTACAGGGCATGGCTACCCTCGCGTATGTTCCAAAGATATAAAACTCTGAAAATCTGCACATCCCCCCCCCCATCTGCACCAGTTCCTCCGCCACTGATTCAGCTGTACAATAATCCTATTCATCTCATGACATATCATGACCTTACTGATTACAAATTGTTTGAATTGTTCAGCGACTTTCTCTGTTTTCTTTCATTCAATGTAGTTATCGCTGTTTTCATCTGATGCTTGGATTTTATTCTCTAATCTCCAGTTAACCAAAACTGAGAATGTTAAGATTATTTTTTAGCTTTTGCTCCTTTCTTCTAACTGTGAAATATTTACCACGTTTAGCAACTTTCTCCTTACTTCGTCCAAAACCAATAACATTCCAGAAGCTCAATCCAATGTGTCTGCTAACTTATAACGCCAAAAATGTATTGTTCCAGCTTGTTGCGTTCAATGGGCTTCGGAAAACTTCACCAGTTGCATCCACCATTTAGAGAGTTCATTGCTTTTCATCAAATATTGCAACAACATTACCGATTATGCGAATTACCCAACAAAGGAATAAAAGACAACAACTGCTTTTAGATTTTTTGTGTAAATAACGTCTTTAACTTAGATAAATAATGACGCTTTCATAATATTCTCCCAGGTGACTAACGTTAGGTATAATTATATTAAAGTGAGCATGTAGCGCATTGGACGCGTATAGCTTTCAGTAACAATGCACGCGCCTCCAAAGATCTTGGGGTTGGTCATTTACTATATCTTCATTGCAATCATCAGCATTCCTGGTAATGTATTGCTGTTTATTATCAGTATGAAAATAAGCAAGGTTGTATAATTACTGGGTTTACTGCTATTGTTGTGTACTGGGTGCTGCAGACTTTTCTCCCATACGTTTATCGCATTCTTATCAGTACATTACAGTCTTTTGTTTCATTGGCGCTAGTAACTTAATTGAACACATTTTCCCTTTCAGTTGTATCTCTTTATAGCACCTTCTGTCATAAATAGCGCTGCAGTGTTTATTTTTAACAGTGTTTAATCTTTAATAGTTTTGATCCGTATTATTCTATTCTCATTCTGCTGATAAGCTCCTAAGCACGCTAAGAACATTTACTGCCATTTGTTATTTGTAAGAACAGTATCAACAACATGTGTTATTGATATTAGCGTGGATTCGCTATTGTCAAGTGTGCCAAGATACATTGAAAAACTTGTCATGCAGACTGTTCATACAGATCAAGCTTATTACACAATGCCCTGTGGTAGAAGAAGCCTAATGAATAACAATGGAAAATAAAATGTAATAGCTACTGACTAGGTGCGGTGTGTGGAAATAATAAAGTCATTACGAGATCATAGCATTGTAGATTGTAAGGTCAAGAGTTCCGTTTATTGTAGAAAAGTGAATTTAAAGGTCTGATAACAGCCGGGTAGAATCTGTTCTGCCTTGCGCCAAATGATTTCTTTTGCATCCTTTGTAAATGTCACAATAGGGGTCCATTTTAATAAAAAGAAAATTTCTTTTTTTTGTCAGCTAGTCTGTGGATTATATATCCTCACTGACACCTCGTGGATATGCGCTGCTTCATTGGCTTATTTGCCTTTGCGTCTAATTGTCAATCTTTGGATTGGCTATGGGTTTTCACCGTTTTTCAATTGTCATATGTAATATCACGGAGAGTTTTAATTGTCTTTCTGATTGTCACTTTTATTTAATGCAGTGTTATTAAATAAGCACGGTATTTTCAATGTCTTGCATTCCTACGAAATCCTCAGTGTATTCGGGGGGCATTCCAATCCCTTTTTGGTCGGTCGTTGTAGTTCATTGTCGAGTGAAACCGAGTTCTTCTGTGTAAAGTGAATGATTCAAGTTCGTCAAGTAGTTTTCCCGAGCTCTTGTTAGAATTTCTACCTAATATCTGGAATAACTCTTTAATCTTGTTTGAATGGTCGCAGTCTCTGTGATTCCTGCACCATACTTGGCAGTAACCCTTAAAGTATATTTTCACCGTTGGGGAGATTGGTGTGGTGGGGGTGAGGAAGAGTGAATATCCATGCTGGCGGGCTATTTGATTATGCCGCCTAAATTATTGAGTCAGCGAGAAGTAGAGAGAGAATCCATAGAGGGGAGGCCTGTTTGTTTGGTGTGCTGAGCTGTGTCCAAACTCCTGTAGTTACTTGCGGTTACGTACAATTGCAGCTGCCGATCAACGTCGTAATGCATCCAAGTAAAATGCTCACTGTGTTGCATCGAAATACACTGGTAAGGATCGACGGAACATGACTACTGCTTTTTTATTATTCTCCTGAGGAAGTCGGGACGTTATTAAACTCTCTTGGCCGTGATATCAACGTGGTCTTACCAGGACGGGCTATCGGTGATTTTCTTGCTTATGATCCTGAAGCTCTTAGTTCTCTCAAGCTCAAGACCAGTGATGTTAACAGGACACGAATGAGCTTAAAAGAAGATATAGAGTGAATTGAATAAACGGGGAAAAAGAAACGAGAACATTAAATAACTGGACTGAATACCGAAGAGTTCAGTAGGTATAGGGTGGCTGTTCGACCTGGACATTTTATAATACATTTCTGGTTACATTGCAGGTAGGTTGCGGTTTCATGATTTTGCCAGTGATAAAGAATTTTATTTATGGCAGGAAAAAGTAAGTTATAATTCTGTTCCTTGAGCCGAGAGGACTGAAGGTCCTGATGCCGGTTTCAATGCAATTACTCGATGGAAATGTTAGGGGACGAAGCGAAAAGAACGATTATGGTATATGTTAAGAGGTTCAGCCAGAGTATGACGAGGATTATTTTCAACTTCAAGTGGGCTAGAATCTGGAACGCACTAGCTGAAAGTCTGTTGGAAGCAGAAACTCTTAGGACATTTAAGAAGGGTGTAGTCTGGCATCGCCAAAATATGGGAATGCACATACCGTGCTGGTGATTACAAACAATACAAATGGAGCCTTGTCAGTTAGCTCAATGGACAGTTTCCATCGTGTAAAATTCTAAATGATTGAAGTTTTTCCGCAACTTTCGTCATCTTCAAGGGGAACCTACCTCCAAACACATGATTACCTCTGTGCGCCCTGCTCTCTACAGGGATCACGTTCTCCATCTTCCCCTTATCCATTCATTATTCATTTTACGATAAGGTAGCTTCCAAACTGATGGCATAAAATCGATTTCTCTAACTTTCTGTAATTCCCCACCTCTCCTTCCCATTCCTCAATCTGGCTCCCCCTCATTTCTTTTCTTCACCTAACTGTCATCTCCACCTGGTGCCACTCCTCCTTTCCTTTCTCCCTTGGTCCACTCTCGGCTCTTATCAAATTACTACTTTTTATCCCTTTACCTTTTAAACTTATTACCTACCAGCTTTCACCTTATCACACCCCCCTACCAACCTGACCACCTATTGCCTTCTAGCTTGTACTCCTCCACCACTAGTCTTCTTATTCTGGTTTTCGTCCTTTTCTTTCCAGTCCAGATGAATGGTCTGGGCCGGGCTGTTTATTGCTTTTCGTAGATGCTGCGACCTGCTCATTTACTTGTACAAATCGGTGTTTCTCGTAATGATTGAGCTGTTTTTTTTTCTCTCTAAATCAGAAATTGAATGATCTAGGTGAAATATGACACCCTGTTTATGTCGCATTAATTGACATTCATATGTTTGTGTGTCATGCAGACAGATAATTCGACACGTAAGTACATTGAGGAAGTAAAAGGGAGAACAAAGTACAGAGTTTAGTATTGCTTTTACAGAGAAAATAACTAAAGTGCAAGCACCACAATGTGGTGTGCTGGAAAGCAACAATTCGTCTCTTATATATGACAGGTCCATTTGAGTGCTTGTTAACGGCGGTATGCAGATGCAATGGAGCCTGGCGGTGCTTCTTCTCAAATTCCTATATCTTCTCCGATGGAGCGATAATCTTCGATAACGTTGGGTGTTTACCAGGCCAGTTCCAAATCTAGACAGATTTCTGAGTTTTAACCCCCATTAGTAAATATTGTACACTTTTCTTTCTCCTTCCGAGTTGCATGCCCATGCAATTTCTTGTGCTGATTTCATCTGCCACTTTTTTGCCCACCACCCTAACCCATCCAGGTCTTTCTATAGACACGTTGCCTCTGTGACAGTTACTACTCTATCTTAATTGGTATGGTCTATAAACTTGAACACAATGTCATTATTTCCTTCAAACAGGCAATTTAGAATGTATATGAAGAGAAAAGGTGCGGTCAAAACACTGACACATGCGAAACCGCACTAGCCAGCAGTAAGTAAACTCCGTATCACCTTCATCTGAATTATACAAGTCCTTCAGATTTCTAACCATGCTAGTGCAAACAAAAGGAAATGCACAAACCCTGGAAATCCGAGAAAAACACACAAAATGCTGGAGGAGCTCAGTAGGCCAGGCAATATTTATGGAGGAAAAAGAACAGTCGACGTTTCGGGCAGAAACCCTTCGACATGACTCATGCTAGTGCATTACCTTTATCACCGCTAGGACATGTGCTGAAGCCTCATGCACCGCATTCATCTGTGCCACTTTTCTCAGGCCTTCCAAAATATACGTAAATAGTAACCACCGATTCTCCTTTTCCTAACCTGATTGTTACTTCCTCAAATAATTCTGCATGGTTTGCAGGGAAGCTGTCCCCTTAGCAAATCCAGGCTCCGTTTGTCCATTGCGTAGTTCTGAACACCCAGAAACCTGATCCTTAATAACGGACATCGTTAATAATAGATATTGTTCAAGGAAGCATGGTCATAATTGGCGAACGCCCTGGTGATAATCATCCCAGACACTGGTGTAGTCACTGTGGTAGACAATGAAGAAATTCTTCCATTGGTTTAAAGACTGCTGTTGCACAAAATTGCAGCCTCAGCTTCGTTCCCCACCATTGTATTCACTATACACTCATCCTTGCTCGGCAAGATTCTGCTCTGACTCTACCTGCACGTTTGCAGAAGATTTCATCATGATGGGCAGTATCTCAGATAGCTATGAGTCGCAGTACAGGAAAGTGAAAGACAGATTCATAACACGAGGTATTGACAAGAATCTCCCTTGAAATGTCAACAAAACTAAAGAGCCAGTCATACACTTCATAAAGTGTGTCTGTGAACACGATCCTGTTTATATCAATGGAGCTGAGGCTGAGAGGATTGAGAGCTTCATGCAGCTTTGAGTGGATCTCAACAATAGACGGTCTCGGTACAAACACGTGGATGTCACAACAATATAGCACAGGTAAGGCTCTAACTTCTCAGGAGGTTGCTAGAAAATTGATCAGTCCACGTCAACACTGGCCAATCTTTATTCATGCACCACAGAACGCCACCTAACCGGAAACACTACGTTGTGGCAACTGCTGTGCACGTGACCACACGTACCTACAGAGAGTCATGACCATGATTCAGAGAGTCCCGGACACCAACCGTCCCACACACCCCAACCCCCGCCGCCTTCCAGATATGTCCGATGTCTATATTTTTTCGCTGTCTCAGTAAAGCAGTCTTCATAATCAATCCCCCACACACCCCAGATGTTCTCTCTTCCTCCCTCTTCCACTCGATATGAGAGCCAAAAGGCACGTACCAATAGGCTCAAGGATAGTATCTACCCCGCTGTTAAAATATTATTAAATGTTTCCATGCTACAGTAAAATGGATGCTGACCTTTGCAATCTCCATCGTTATTATCTTGCACTTTATTTTCACTTGCTCTGTATTTTCTTGCAGCTTTTCCACGTTATTCTACACCTGCTGTGTTTCAACTTCCTCCTCATCAATGCGTTGTGCGTTGTGTAAGGCATTGATCTGCATGAACAGCGTTCAGGACAGGCTTTTCGCAGTATGTCAGTACACGTGACAACAATAAGCTACTTCTAATACAAATAGAGAGGAAATGCTAAACCATACAATTGCAGAGCAGTTGATCACCGATTGATGTGACGATCATGCCCAAGCATCTCCGAGAAAAAAAAATGACTGCCATTTATCCAGTAACAAACGTACAAACGCAAAGTAAATCAATACAAATACGCAATGGAATATGACCGTCTTGTTAAATAATTTTTACACAGAGAAAAACTCCCTGGGTAAATCCATATTCCGGTACGTTGCAACAGTACAGCATAGTTAATGGTACAATAACGTTCGAAAGTGGTAACTATGTTTCGAGGGTTGAGTCAACAGAAGTCACACTGGATATCGTGAAGTGCAAGTTTTATCGCAGAGTTCTGCATCTTGAAGCATTTATCACACACCCATAATCATGCACTCATGCACACAAATGACGCAGTCCAGACATTAAAAAAAATACAGATGTTATATTCAAGCCACGGACGCGAAAAAAAATCACAACCGCGTGCACAGACAAGGAAATTTACCGCACGCAACACTCAGAAAACCCCCCAGATATACCCGCGCGTGCGCACACACACACACACACACACACACACACACACACACACACACACACACACACACACACACACACACACACACACACTTTCCTGTTTTGCAGCTAATATCACACACGCGAAACATAAAAATAACCGCGACCCAAGTTTGACACTCATAGATATGAAGGGTCTCTACAGCTAACTCCGCACACACGCTCAGGCCGTTATCACACCATATACTCTCTATCTCTCTCTCTCTCTCTCACACACACACATACACAAATTAACGCACTCCCTCCGTCTTCCTCTATTGCAGCTAACTTGGCCGTGATTGTGGTTATGCTCCGCAGACGATGCGGTCTGTCCAGGTGTATCACAGTGTACCTGCTCTCCATGGCAGTGACCGATCTGCTGGTCGTTATCACGGGTGTGATATTACACAGGATTGTTCCCATGCTTTTACCGTTCAATGTTTTGACGACTGTTCCGGCCTGCAATATAGACTTCGTGATAGCGTTCATAGTAAGAGACTGCTCCGTCTGGGTAACGGTGATGTTCTCTTTTGATCGGTGTGTGGCTATTTGCTGCCAAAAATTAAAGACGAAGTATTGCACGGAACGAACGGCGAATGTGGTGATCGGAACGGTTAGTATCATCAGCTGTTTCAAAAACGTATTTGATTATTTTGTATATGAAGTTCCAAAGAACAATGAGCCTACGCCATGTATGCTTAAATCAGTATTTTATACCTCACTTGCCTGGATAGCATTTGACTGGATCGATAGCATATTAACCCCATGTTTGCCATTCTGTCTAATTTGCTTGTTCAATATCCTAACGGTGAAGCACATTTTGAGGGCTATTAGGATCCGCAGGAGACTCCAGAGCGGCGGAAACAGTGACAGTCAGAATGATTCGGAGGTAAACAATCGCAGGAGGTCTATCGTCCTGCTGCTGAGTATCTCAGGCATGTTTATCATCTTGTGGTTGATACCGCTGGTAACCTTCCTCTACATCCGCATTGCCAATGTTGCTTACTTTACAGGTTCCAATTTCAGTGATTCAATACTTCCTCTGGAAGAAAGTGGGTTCGTGCTTCAGTTCCTGTGTCCCTGTCTGAACCCATTTATTTATGCAGGGACACAGAGCAAGATCAGAGACGAGATAAAGCTGGGGTTGAAATATCCCCTTACTCTCATTAATAAATTACGGCAGTAAACAATCTTTAATGTTTGGCAAATTGTTTATTTTGAAAACCACGCGCAGCGTCTTTTCTACTAGCCCACGTGCTCAGGCCTACAGTATACTAATGCTGTTTCTAAAGTAGAGATACGGACCCTTATCGATACTGGTTCAGGCCAACAAAATTGCAACTGAGCTGATGACATTTGCTGCCATTTGCCCCATTTCAGAAAGGTTGGCAGATTCACCATTGTGAAAGTGCAGCTTGGCGAGTTTGCCGAGAAAACATAACGGTAACAAGATGTTGATAATAAGTGAAACTGAATTCTTTTTTTACAAAGCCGTTCACTTTTTGGACTGATCTTTCCTATCCACGTACTTTTCCTATGATTGTTAAACGTGGTAATTGTTCCCATTGCTACCACTTCATCCAGCAAATGGTTCCATTCACTCACTACCCGTTGTCCTCACTACTAGTTGATATAGAGTTATGAGGCGGCTTGTACCGCACGCCAACTAGATACAACCACCCCCCTAGGCATTGTCTTTAATTTACAGCGGCCATTTGTCCTGCCAACCTTCACATCATTTGCATATGGGAGAAATTACATACCATTCTAGGTAAACGTCGGAACTCCACATAGACGGTCTCGGAGCACAGGATCGGCCTTGAGATTTTGGGGTTGTGAGGAAGCTGCACTACCTGCTGTCCCGATGTTGCATCCATTTGTTATAAGTTAGATAAAGTTGGAGTAGGAAAGGGCATTGGTCCAGTGGAATTACAGAGGTCTGGCCACAAGGAAGACTATTTGAGCTCATTGGGTATTTACAGCACAGTCGGGTGGTTCCCTAAGCTGACCGTCCAGTTCATCTGGCAAAATGCCTCATCGCCAGACCTCACCAACAGACACCAAGACATCGCCTAGCTGGCGGTGAGACGGGCCCTCCCAGTCCGATCCCTCCTGTACGCCCGGGAAATCGTCTCCACACCCCTCTGCCCACGGGAGGACTGCAGTGAGGAGGAGTCGGTGACCCACCTCTTTGCACACTGTGGGTTCGCGGAGAAGGTGTGGAGGAGGATGGAAGGGACAGTGTCGAGGTTCATCCCCAGCAGCTGCGTAACAGAGGACTCTCTGATCTACGGACATCTCCATGTGCTGGTAGATCATCAACTCGGTCAAAGACGCTCTTCGGTCGGCCCGAAACTTGATGGTCTACCAGCACATGGAGATGTCCGTGGGGGAATGCTGCCGACTGGCACATTCTCGGCTGCAGGAGTATGTGCTGAGAGACGCTCTCAAACTTGGTGCAGCCACCGCAAGGGCCCATTGGGGAAGGATCACAGTCTAGGGTTCTTCTTCTGCGGGAGTTGAGGGGTGGGTGCGGGGTATATACCCCTAAACAAGTGTATGTAACAATGGAATAACAGAGTGTCACGTGGGTGGCGAAAAGTGTGAAATTGTAAAGACTGTAATGGAAACAGTTGTAAAGGATTGAAAGTCATCGAATGGTTTATTGTATATAATTTTATTTTTGAATAAAGTATATTTTGTTTAATAAAAAATACTTATGTTACAAGAAGCTTGGTAAATTCAGAATCGGAAAGAACGTCGTTGCAAGGTCGGTCTGATCACACAATGTCTTCAGAGCACTGGTAAGAAGGGAATATGAACTATTAGAACGTGGAATCATTTCATGGATACCCAGAAAAGGACAGAAACCAGACTCAGTTCACCTACTCATAATACCAATAAAAGTACAGTGCTGTGCAAAAGTGATAGGCGCATACATATAGCTTGGGTGCCTAAACCTTTTGCATGATTTGTTAATGAGGAGCAGAGAGCAAGTTTATAAATCTTGCGGTAGCAAGGGATGTTGAGAATCGCGAGAGTGGAAAGCCGCGGGGTGGGGCATGTGGCCGAGAAGGCACCACAGCTGCAGGTGAAGGCCACTGCCGGAACCCAATACAAAGAAATAAAGGAATAAGCTGTTCGAAGAAGCTGCTCTCGAGCCATCGTAGCTACAATCATGTGACATTAAACCACTTTATCCTCAATTCATCATCTCAGAATCTCTATGAATCTCTATGGTCCCTTGCACCCAAATTAATCGTTTATGTCTCATACAGACTCCACTGTATTGACGCAGGAGATCTGGTCTTATGCTATGAGACAGTTTAAATCAGTGACATTGTAGTTAGTGATCCTCTTGGAAATAGTGATCACAGTGTGATTGAATTTCTCATAGAAGTGGAGGATGGAATAGTTCAATCTAAAAGCAGTGTAGTATGCCTAACCAATGGAGACTACAATGGGATGTGGGAGGATTTGAACTCTGGTTATATGGTGAGACAGTTGAGGAACAGTGAAAGACTTTCAACATGATTTTTCAGAGTGCTCAATAAAAATATATTCCAGTTAAAAGCAAGGACGGTAAGGGTGAGTTGAGCCAGGCTTGGATTTGGAAAACTTTAAAAAGCAACAAAGTGCCTCTAGCGAGAAATAAAGAAAGGGAAGGTAGATTATGAAAATAAACTAGCACGCAATATAAAAACAGATAGTGGCATTTTTATAATTATTTAAAGCGGAAAAGGTGGTTAAAGTGAACGTAAGTCTCTTGGAGGACGAGAAGAGGGAATTGACATTGGGTAATGAGGAAATGGCTGAGGCTTTGAGTAACTATTTCGTGTTTGTCCTTCGGGTGGAGGACACAGTTAACATGCCAAAGAGAGATGTTGTGGATGAGGTGAGAGGAGAGGACGGCGAATGCCACGCTGCTGTTCAAAAAAGAATGTAGGCAAAAGGCAGGTAACTACAGCTCAGTTAGTTTAATATATGTAGCTGTAAAATGCATGAAGCTATGATTAAATAAGAAATTGCGAGGCACTTAGAGGGAAGTGGATCCATCAGGCAGACGCAGCATGGATTTAGAAAAGGCAGGTCTCGTTTGGCAAAGTTACCGGAGTTCTCCGAGAATATAACAAACGTAGTGGACAGATGGGAACAGATGGACGTTGTGCATTTGGATTTCCATAAGGCGTTTTATAAGATACCATATAAAAGACTTATCCATAAGATATCGATGCATAGAGCTGGGGAGATATAACAGCGTCGGTAGAGGATTGGTTAACTGATAAAAAGCAGAGAGTTAGGGTACATAGGCGTTACTCTGATTGGCAATCAGTGGTGAGAGGTGTGCCGCAGGGGTTGGTGCTGGGCCCGCAACTCTTTATATATACATTATCGATCTGGAACAGCGAACCAAGTGTAGTGTATCTAATTTTGCTGATGAGAGTCTATGAGAGTCATTGAGAGTCACTCAATGCTAAATTGAGTGGAAAAGGAAATTGTGCAGCAGATACGGAGAGTCTGCAGAGAGGATAAGTGAGTAGGCATTGATCTGGCAGATCGAGTACAATACTGCTAAATGAAAGGTCATCTACTTTGGAAGGGGAAATGAAAGCGCAGATTGCTGCTGTGCATAGGGACTTGGAAGTGCTTGTGCATGGATCAGAACAGGTTGGTTGCGGATGCAGCAGGCTTTCAAAAAGGCAAATGGAATGCTAACCTTAATTGATAGAGGGATTGAATTTAAGAGTAGGGAGTTTATTCTGCAACTATACAGGGTGTTGGCGAGGCAGTACCTGGATTACTGTGTGCAGTTCTGGTCTCCATACTTGAGGAAGGCTTTGGAGGCGATGCTGTGGAGGTTCACCAGGTTGCTTCTAGAGACTATGAGGTGAGATTGATTCACCTGACACTGTACTGGCTGGATTATGAATGAGAGGAGATAGAACACGGAACATCGAACATACAATAGTACAGCACAATACAGGTCTTCCGGCCCGCAATGTTGTGCCAACCCTTAAACCCTTCCTCCCATATAACACCCACCCCCCAAGTTAAATCATAATCTAAACCATAATTAATAAATCTTAAATCATAATCTCATAATCTCATCTAATCTAATATAAATCCCTCCATATACTGGTCTAGTAGTCTCTTAAATTTCTCTAGTGTATCTGCCTCCACCAGTGACTCAGGCTGTTCATTCCATGCACCAACCACTCTCTGAGTATAAAACACCCTGCTGTAATAGCCTCCTTGAAATTTTCACCCTTTACCTAAAGCCATGTCCTCTAGGATTGAACAGTGGTGCCCTGGAGAAGAGGCGCTAGCTGTCCACTCTATCTATTCTTCTTAATATCTTGTATAGCTCTATCATCTCTCCTCTCACCCTGCCACAAGGACGTGGCGGTGGAACGAACCAAAGTGCTGATCACGGGCGCGCAGGCCGAGACGGGAGGCGTTACGGTCGTAGCGAGCGTAGAATGCGTGCCAAGGGAGTCTTTACCCGGAGTCTTGGCTTTAGTAGAGAATTCAAGAACGATGCTAGACTTAGAACTGATAGTCCGAAGAACCATGGAAAGAGGTTACTCGTACACGAGTCGACCAAGACCCTGCTCTCCCTCGACCAAGGCTCTGAGTTCCTGCTCTCCCTCGACCTAGGCCGAGTCTGAGCTTCATGTCCTCGTCCAGCCAAGTAGACCCGCTTCCTGCCCGAACGTCCAGTCCTGTTGTCTTGCCACGTCTTGTCCTCGACTAGATCTGAAGTCCGAGCTCGAGTTAAGACCCAGGTTCCGATTCCCTGTCCAGTCTCTGGCTCGGAGTCCTTGTCCAGGTTCCAAGTTCCTGGTTCCCAGTTCGTAGTTCTTCTTCCAGGTCCCGTTTTCTCAGTCAGTCCCAGACCAGGCCCTGTATCTTAGTCTCGTCCAGGGCCTGCGTCTTGTCCAGCGTCGTTTCTTCCCCAATTCCCTTGCTTTCTTGACACACTAGTCCTGTCCCTAGTACTTCAGTGTTTGTGTCTTGCATTTGGGTCCGCTCTCAACGCCTACCTTATGACACATATTCCTTCTCTCCAAAGAGTAACGCCCTAGCTCCCTTGATCTCTGATCATAATGCATACTCTCTAATCCAGACAGCATCCTAGTAAATCTCCTCTATACCATTTCCAATGCTTTTACATCCTTCCTATAGTGAGGCGACCAGAACTGGACACAGTACTCTAAATGTGGCCTAACCAGAGTTTTACAGAGCTGCATCATTACCCCGCGACTCTTCAACTCTATCCCTCAACTTATGAAAGCTAACACCCATAAGCTTTCTTAACTACCCTACCTACCTGTGAGGCAACTTTCAGGGATCTGTGAACATGTAGCCCCAGATCCCTCTGCTCCTCCATGCTACCAAGTATCCTGCCATTTACTTTGTAATCTGCCTTGGAGTTTGCCCTTTCAAAGTGTACCACCTCACAGTTCTCCGTTTTGAACACTTCTCAGCCCT
The DNA here is from genome assembly GCF_048418815.1 of Hemitrygon akajei. Lineage (NCBI taxonomy): Eukaryota > Metazoa > Chordata > Chondrichthyes > Myliobatiformes > Dasyatidae > Hemitrygon > Hemitrygon akajei. The sequence continues at coordinate 34,913,424 of NC_133148.1, forward strand.
TTTCTGCATCCTATCAATGTCTCTCTGCAATCTTCGACAATCCTGTACAATATCCACAACTCTACCAACCTTGTGTTGTCTGCACACTTGCCAACCCACCCTTCTACCCCCATATCCAGATCATTAACAAAACTCACAAAAATTAGAGGTCCCTGAATCGATCCTTGTGGGACACAACTAGTCACAACCCTCCAATCAGAATGTATTCCCTCCACCACGACCCTCTACTTTCTGCAGATAAGCCAATTCTGAATCCACCTGACCGAACTTCCCTGGATCCCATGCCTTCTGACTATCAGAATAAACCTACCGTGTAGAACTTTGTCAAATGCCTTACTAAAATCCATGTAGACCACATCCACTGTACTTCCCTCATCTATATGCCAGGTCACCTCCTGAAAGAACTCTAACAGGCTTTTTAGACACGATCTGCCCTTTACAAAGCCATGCTGACTGCTCCTGATTCTTAAATGCCCATAGATCCTATCTATAAGAATCTTTTCCAAAAGCTTCCCCACCACAGTCGTGAGGCACAAGTCCGAGATCTTATAGACACTAATACAATTCTGAAAAGAATAGATAAGATAGAGACAGGAAATTTGTTTTGACTGGTAGGTGAGACTAGAACCAGGGGATATGTCCTCAAGATTCGCGAGAGTAGATAAGAATGGAGATAAGCTGGAACCGTTTTTACCAGATAGTGGTGCATCTGTGGATTTCTCTGCCCAATGAGGTAGATGAAGCTACGTCAATAAATATATTAAAATCAAGTTTGGATCGATTTTTGCATAGTAGGGGAATTAAGGCTTATGGAGAAAAGATAGGTGGGTGGTGAAGAGTCCATGGTCAGATCACCATAATCTTATTGAATGGCGGAGCAGGCACGATGAACCAGATGTCCTACTCCTGCTCCTATTTCTTAAGTTATTTTGCTTTTAACGATAAACCCTTCTTTTTTGACAAAATGAGCTTTCTTCATGAATTGGTATATACACACACAAATTTGGAAAGTTGTGAATCCAATTGAATCTTTTGTTTTAAAAACGGTCTGTGAACACAGCAACTTGGAACAAGATTATGCCGGCATTGAAAATGACCAATCATATTGTATTTACTTGTAGTATTCTGTATTGAGTAAATGTGAGGGAAAGGTGCAATGCATGGTATTATTTCAGTATCAGATGTAAAAATGTAACAGCGAATCACTGTTCAATATTGAAATTTGGAAGAACTGAAACATCAGGCTAAGATGAACTCCCTGTTCACAGCATTAAAGTCGGAAGTCGAAGCTGTTCAGGATTCAAAAAATATTTATTCGAATAACCAGGTAACCAGTTAATAAGATTTCGTCCTTGATCTGCAGCTACACTCAAACAACGTTTCTTTACGGAGATGGAACGCGCACCCGGGGCTCACCGATTGGCCGTTCTTCGGTATCCCAATGGAGCAGCCAAGAGGACGAGCACGTGCTCGGCGTTCTGAGGCTTCGCTGCCTTGGAGAAGAGCCGATTCTTGGCTAGTGGCGCTGAATGAAGCATCGAGGGAGAAAACTTTAAATCGGGAATAGCGGATCAGCGGTCGGTGGTTTCACTAGTCGGCTCGCACTCCCTCCCGTTGGTGGAGGAACGTTTGCTGTTAACTCTCCACTCAGAGAATTAAAAACTACGCGGCAGGCTTTAACACCGTAATCAGCGTGTTTTTTTTTAATATGTTTGATTTAACCTTTCGCCGAATGACACCACTCTGCCCGTTTATTAGGGAGAGACTGAGTCTGTAGAATGTGGAATTGTTGGGTGAACGATTAGATTATGTTCTGTGGTCTCTCTTGGGACATTCGCTATTGCTTGCTGTTTAAGTGAAAATCTTAGCGGGTAACTTATTATAAAAAAAAGATTCCACTTATCAGCGTTGAAGTGATTTCATTTGAAAGCGGCAGGAAAAACTGTAGAGAACAACGTTAGAAGGTTAACTGGCGGTTTCATTGCCCAGTATTAACTCCTGTAGTTGCAGTTAAATGTATGGTGCACGGAAGTCAGTACAAACTGTTTTGCCATTACGAATTAAGAGCATCTGGATCTGAAATCCTTATTAAGTTTTTCATTGTGCCTCTGTATACATACACTTGTTCGTGTCAACTATTAATCAATAGTTCCTTTTAATATTAATATACAAGCTGAAATTTTAGCTCCTTGCTGATATCGAATAACGAAAGAGTATCACAAAGAATGAGACACTACAAACGTTTGAATCTCAAAACAGCTTCCCCCTCCTCACACGCACTTGCAGCAGCAAATCATCAAAACACTCCCCTTCTCCCACTTTTTGCAGCAAAATCCATCAGACCCCACAACCCACCAGTAAGTTTCATGGAGATCACCAGTCAATCATGGTTTCAGCTGGAAGGACTTTTCCCGTCCCTGGCTGGTGGGATGGGGAGAAGTGAAACAACCGATAGTGCATCCACAGCAGTTAAACACATATTTCAGGCAGTGGTTGGTAGGAACAGGAGAGTGTATCAGGGTATCGCAAAGGCAGCAATCACTTTAAAAAGCTGAAGAAGGGTGGAACACACACAAAATGCTGGAGGAACTCAGCAGGCCAGGCAGCATCTATGTAAAAAAGTAAAACTTCTTTGGGCCCGAAATGTCAACTGTACTTTTTTCCATAGATGATGCCTGGCCTGCTGAGTTCCTCCAGCATTTTGTGTGTGTTGCTCAGATTTCCAGCATCTGCAGATTTTCTCTTGTTTGTGAGGAAGGATAAATCTTGCTGGACCTGCCAGGAATTGTTTTAAGGTGGCACTGGTGAGACACAGCAATCCTTTATTGGCAGCAAACAAATCTACTAACTACTGTTACTAATCACACCTTTTCTGGACAACAATCACTGCAATCAAAAGCCTGTATCTTCTCTTTCAGAGTTGTGTCTTTGTGCCTGTATGACCTGGCATTTTTGTGGTTTTCTGGGGGGCTTGGTGAACTGGAATCTCAAAGCTGAAGAATGGTTGTGGTGGCGCAGTGGGTAGGGGCTGACAAGAAGTGGAAGGGTGCCAGCCCTGGAGTGAGTAAAATGCTCTGTCCACTGTGACAGAAGGATAACTGTGGCTAAAGAGGAAGGAAGTCTTTTCAGAAACATTTCAGTGGAATATTTTTTTGTTGGAACAAATGTAATAGAAATGGAGGGACTGAAGAATGGAATGGAATCCTTATTAGTCAGCTGGAAGGACAGACACACTAAATCCTATGAAAGATTTTGAGGATCAGATGGAAGAACAGATGCACTAACACAAGCATACTGGAGGAGGCCAACATGGACTGTATTTCCATCATGATACAACATCACCAACTCTGATAGATACGTTATGTTATCCAGATGCCTGACTCACTTCTCTCCAAACAGATCCTTTACTCCCAGTTAAAGGAAGGTTAATGAGCACTGGTGGGTTGAAGAAGGTGGTCTAAAAACTGGGTAACCATTGCACTAAACAGCACACCTGGAAGAAATCTGTTCAAGAGAAGTTCTGCTACATGAGAGCAACCTTCGCTGTGCTGCAGGGAACAGGTAGCGGCTGTGAAAGGGGAGACTAAACTACCAACCGACCCAACCACTAACCCAGCCACCACTTACTCATGCGCACACTGGCAGAATATGTGAATCCCGGATTGCCCTCAACAATCACATGAGGACCCACCAATAGACAACCCCTTAGGGAAACATCATACTCGATTTAAATGATCGTACAATAGCAATGCTTTTGGGAATCCATGTGGGAGCTTGTGGTCATATAGTAGTTGCTTGTGGCTACCTTGATCTCTGAGATGGTGATGGAGAGAGCCAGAATAGACCATGTGAAGATGTCGTAAACTACGTGACGAAACGTGACACGCATCAGACAATTCACTAAATTACTTCTTTTACTTCCTTTACTTCATTTTTTCAAATTTGATTGAGCTATAATTGGAGTCTGCGATCTATAGTTTGCTGTGTGTTTTTGGGCCAGTTGAGGGATTTGGTGCTCTGCTGCCTCTGAGGGAGCTTGGTGAAGTTTTGAGCCAAGTGTGCGGCTTGGAGGCCAAGAAGCCTGGGGATGGGGCATGAGCCCATCACCTAACTCCATTCCGCACCCATCTCACCAATTAAATCATCAAGGAAGATTGAAATCAACCAGGACAAGAGTGGAAGGTGAGTGGGTATTCAGTGCCATCTGCTTGTAAATGACCGGTATCTCTCACTCTCGCTCACTAATTCTGGAGGAAGGTAGCTGCATTTGGTTGGTCTCTCTCCTCCTCTCTTTTGTTGGTGCTGGAGTCTTGGGTCTTCGGCAAGGTTTTATCGATAGGGTTTGTGGACTGCTCTCTGTAGTTCATGTTATGATGTGTTTCTCGTTCCTGGTTGCTCCTTTTTTGTTGCTACTTTGTGTGGTTTTGATTGGGTGGGTTGGCTCTGTGGCCTGTAGTCAATGAGTAACACAGCACTAAATTGAACTGAACTGAGATGAAACTGATTGTTCCCCGACTGTTTCACTGACCTGGTCGCTTGGTCTTTTATATTCTGTGTTTTTTGCCATTTCCATGATTTATTCTTTTTTTTGCATGTTATGGGTTTGATGTTTTTCTTGAATGGGTTCCATGGCGTTTCTTTGCTTCATGGCTATCTTTGGGAAAACAAATCTCAGGTTTGTGTACTGCATACATGCATTGATAATGTGTTTTGAACCTTTGAATCTTTGAAGATGAGAGCCCGGTGTTAAGGGCCAACAAAAGTGTTGACGTTTCAGCGCAGGAAGCAGCTTAAATGAAATTGTTATTTAAGCAATGGAAGTAGATTTGGGGGAGCCAGCCTAAGCACGACTGATACACAAACTGTTCCTTCGGACTCTCCAGATGTGAGATGGAAGGTAAAACGATTGCATGTCCTTGGCGAAGATCCAGTGGTTTGAATGAGGGAATTGGAAACTAATTATTCTCCTGAGCTTTCTCCTCTATTTGTGTGTGACTATGCTACCCATAATACTGCTGTCTTAGCTTTGAGTGCACTCCCCTGGGAAAACCTCTCCCCGTTGAGGATGAACAGGAGTTAAACAGTAAGATGCCCCCTGCCTCTCCTGAACAACCTGCTTGCTTGCTTTTTTTTTGTTCATTAGACAGTTACCCTTTCCACTTCTTTCTGCATGCTAGAGGTGTGGTATAACCACCTTATGAAATGTGCAGACTTCAAAATGCTCAGCCTCCAGGATGGACAGTAATGACTCCAGCTGTGCTTCAGCCCCCAAATCCAGAGCTTTCTGTGCTTTAGCTCTTCCAGTTGATAGTATTTTTTTAGACTACAACATTGGAAGAAAAAACTAGAACAAACTAGGTTAGTTTGCCAATGGGCAAATTACGAGATACTGTCAGCATGCCTGTGGTACCCTGGGATGCGCCTTTAGCTGACCCAGCGGTCTGCCAGAGGCCTGATTGCTGGAGTTTATAATGCCCTGCCAACAGTTGAACTAAGAGACAGAATTTTCTGGGCATCATGGATACCCATTTGCTTTAAATAGGCTGTCATGGACATTGTGATTTGGGCAAGATTTTACCATGGTTATGAATGCAATTATTGATGCGGAGCTGGGTCCCATTTCCATGTTGGAAAGTTGGAGTTGAGCTCCCTTCTGTCTGAAAGATTTGATGCAGACACTTCATCTATATGCTTCCCCATCACGGTCCTTTCCTGAGCCCTTTAGAGCAGACTGTTGTGAGAATTCACCCTCCAAGATGCTGAAACACGTATGGCCTATCTCCCTAAAATGGCTGAGCCCACTCACACTGGGTGTTTCATCTTGCCGTGAATTCCACCAGAGAGGCCACTGGATTGGAGAACTCCAGCTATGAGGAGAGTTTGGATGGGGTGGGCTTGCTTTAGTTGGAATGAAAAGGGCTGAGCAGCAACCTGTTTTAAATATACAAGACCAAGAAAGCATAGATAGAGTAGGCAGTAAAAACCTTTTTCCAGTGGTAGGGGTTTGAAAAATGCAAGGGCACAGGTTTAATCTGAGAAGATGGAGCTTTAGAGTGGACCTGAAGGGTAAGATTCTTACACAGAAGATGGTTAGCATTTGGAGTGTGCTGTTACAGGTGGTGACAAAATCAGATATGCATTATTACTACATTTGAGAGGTTGAAATGGAGAGCCTCATTGAATGATATGGTCCTAAAGAAGGCAAATGTGATTACTTTGGGCAGCCATCAGCATGGGTGCAAAGGGCTCATTTCCATCGTATATGACTTCTTGACTCTATGACTTGGAACCAAATCCTTAGGAGATCACTGTTGGCATTGAGCTCTCAGGACACTTGCACTCACTTTCACCATTTCTGCTCCCTATCAGGTCCTGCACCCTGCACTCAAATTCTTCCACCTTCAGCAAGGTTGCGGTGTGTGCCTACTCCCATACTTGTGATCCTGTAGTCGTCGTGAATGCTCCCCAAGCTGAATAATGACTTCCAGCAGTGGCTGGGTTTAATTCTCAACTCCCCTTTCAGTAGCACAGGCGCACTGCAACGTGAAATAGTGCAGATTATTTTCATCTGGTGTGTGGAACTTCTGAAATCACTTACAGTTAATGTATGGTAATGGGGTAAACATTACAATTGGCATCGCCTTAAGTATCAAGTCCTTGCCCGAGGTGCACGGGCAGAAATCATGCACTAATGGCAGCAAACAAGCCGTTGCAGGTCCCCTGCGCAGAACTACTTTAGTGCACTTTTTCACGCAAAGATGACTTTCCGGGTCATTGTACCTGGCCCATTTTCTCTGCATGGTTGATGGGAGCTGAGCTTTCCTCAGCAGAGAAATGCCTGCCCTCTGCTGTTCACTGCTTCCTCCCTTCCAAGGCCCATCCTCTGCAGATTGTCTTCTCAGGTGGTCCACTGGAGAATTGGAGCAGAGAATGCGGGAGGCAATAAGTTCCAGGCTCTCCAATTTCACTGTTAATATACCAGTGTGGTGTGCTGTGCTGCCAGGTTGCCCGCAGTGCAGGCTGAAACAAAAATTAATGAATTCCAGAGGTGGCAAGTAGCCAAACACAAAGCTTGTGTAACATTACAAAACCTCTGGAGATTGAGATCATTATCTTGAAACTTCTGGCATAATTTGGGCCTGATTGTAGTGTTCATGAGGTGCATAATGATGTATTTTCATATGCAATCACTGGGATATGTAAAAGATAGAGACAAACAAGACTCTCAAGTCCCTTTGCATCTCAGATTTCTGAATTTTCTCCCCATTTAGAAAATACTCTATGCCTTAATCCCTTCTATCACAGTAAACAACTATACACTTCTCTACACTGTATTCCACCTGCCACTTCTTTGCCGATTCTCCTAATCAGTCTAAGTCTTTCTGCAACACTACCTGCCCCTCCACTTCTCTGCTAATGCTTACTTAGTTGTCTTTGTCTTGTCTCGGATTATTTGTCTTGTTCTCAGATTCATTAAATCTTAATGAAATGTGATCTGACACTTAAGCATAACTGGTACTGTCTAACACAAAAGGAGTTTCTAAGATACAGTAGCCAGCAATTTTATAACTAAAAAAATCTGCAGATGCTAGTCAAAACAAAAATTGCTGGAAACCGTCAACAGATCAAGCAGTGTCTGAGAGAAAAAAAAGACTCAACATTTTGGGAAGATGGCTTTCAATCATAAGACCATAAGACATGGAGCAGAATTAGGCCATTTGGCCCTTCGAGTCTGCTCCACCATTCAATCATGGCTGATCCTTTTTTCCTCCTCCTCAGCCCCACTCCCTAGCCTTCTTTCAGTAACCTTTGATGCTGTGTCCAATCAAGAACCTATCAAGCTCTGCCTTAAATACACCCAATGACCTGGCCTCCACAGCTGCTTGTGGTAATAAATTCCACAAATTCACCACCCTCTGGCTAAGGAAATTTCTCCACATCTCTATTTTAAATGGATGCCTCTCTACCCTGAGGGAAATTACAGAAATTCCACCAGCTCCTCTAATTACAGTATCTCATGTAACAGAAAATGCAAGAGACACTCAGCAGGTAAGGCTACAACTAAGGACAGAGAAACAGTTAATGTATTCATTCTGGGGCTCTAGTTGAGAACTGGAAAATAAAGAGAATAAGTTAGTTTTCAGTAGCAGAGAAGGTGAGGCAGAATGGTTAGATCCAGAAGAATATCTTCGGTATCTTGAGTCCAAGTGGATTAATGGGAGCAGCTACAAGCACATTAAGCTTCTTGCGTATGTAATGTTTTTATGTGGCACAGTTATAGGACATGCTCCGCAGGCCAGATTGTACACATAGAATAATAAATAATTAGTCAAAATGATAACAGATAGAATATCCAGTTCTGATATTGATAGAAAGAGAGAGTTGGAGAGCTGAAGATAGAGTCCAAAAAAGGTGCTTGAATGTCAGAAAACAAGGTGAGATGTTATTTTTTGCACTGGGACTTGTTGCAACAGTGCAGGAGACATAGACAGAAAGGCCAGTATCAGAGTGATAATCGTTCAGCTGCTCAGAATTACTCCCCAAGACTGAATGCAGGTGATATGAAAAGGAGTCACTGAATCTTCTTTTAGTTACTGCAGTGTAGAGGAGGCCACATTGTGAATACTGAATTTGGTGCAAGAGACTGGAAGAAGAAGCAATTCATAAGACCATAAGACATAGGAGCAGAATTAGGCCATTCAGCCCATTGAGTCTACTCCACCATTCCATCATGTCTGATTTATTATCTCTCTCAACCCAATTCTCCAGCCTTCTCCCTGTAAACTTCGACACCATTTTTAATCAAGAACTTATCATCCTCCAATTTAAATATACCCAATGACTTGGCCTCCACAGCAGTTTGTGGCATTTAATTCCACAGATTCACCACCCTTCGGCTAAATAAATTTTTCCTCATCTCTGTTCTAAAAGAAGGTGCTTCGTTTCTGAGGCTAGGCCCACTGGTCCTACACTCTTCCAATATAGGAAACATCCTCTCCACTTCATCTTGGCTTTTCAATATGAGTAAGTTACTGTAAATGCTTTGTTTTACTTTGCTTAGTTACTTAGTTGCATAAATTCTGGCAGGACGTAACGCCACACAATTCTCAGAAAACTATTGCTGGCCCTCTCTTCGAAAAATATTGAATATAGCCCCAATGCCCTCAGTCACTGTTCATACGGCAGACTTCGTATCAGCTTGGTTAATCTGTGCTGTCCTGCACTCCCTACGTGGCAGGTATGTTCTTCTTCGATTAAGAATCCAAAACGTCCATTTTACTGAAAGTGCTTAAGTGCAACAAGGCATCTCTGCTTCTGTGCACAAATCTATGGTTTTGGGAACAAACATGCAATGTTCTTCTTAAATGCCTGTTGAATGTTCCATTCCCTGGTTTACCCAAAATTAATGCTTGTAAAGCTTTCAAAATCTCCGACTGTTCAGTTAATCATTTCCCTGAACGATGTTGACACAAAGTTGACAATCCGAAACTTATCAACATAAAAAATGCTTTAACCACCTGTGCAAATCGTACCGATTACGGTACACGATCTTCACAGGCCAGAGCCCCACCTAGCTTTGTGTAATGTGGAAAAGTTGAATTATTGCATTTAATCATTCAATATAATCATTACAGCGCACTGTGAGTTGTATGGTGCGAGTACTGTCCTGTGGTAGCTTACTTGCCACTACTTACTTATTGGTTTGTTTGCTCTGATCCTCCAAAGGCAGGACTACCAAGTGAAGAGCAGTAGACTTGAAGAACATAGAAACTGGACCGTCAGCCCAACTCTTCCATGCTGAACAATGTACATAATTGAACGAGTCTCATTCTAAATGGTTCTAACCGTATTCTGTACATTCAGCTGTATAAATGCATTTTAAATATCAGTACAACAGCACAATACATGCTCTTCGGCCCACATAACAGCGCCAAACATGTCCCTACCTTAGAAATTACTGGGCTTACCTATAGCCCTCTATTTTACTAAGTTCCATGTACCTCTGTAAAAGTCTCTTAAAATACCCTATTGTATCCGCCTCCAACACCGTTGCCGTCATCCCATTCCACGGAATCTACACTCACTGAGTAAAAAACTTACCCCTGACATATCCTCTGTACCTACCCCCCAGCACATTAAACCTCTGGCAACAATTTCAGCCCTGGGAAAAAGCCACTGACTATCCACACGATCAATATCTGTCCTCATTTTATACACCTGTTTTCATAGAAGATTGGAAACAAGATTAAACATTAAATTATTCATCAAAGCAATTATCGACATCAGCTATTTTTAGCTTCTTTTTGTAAATACAGTAATTAATTAAAGTAAATAATGATGCCTCCATAAGATCCTCCCTGATGACTACTACTGCATATAAATATATCAGGGTGTATAGGCAGTGTATTGGATACTCAAAGGTTTCGATAACAATGCATCCACCTCCAAGAATCTTGGCGCTGATCATTTACTACATCTTCATTGCGGTTATTGGCATTCCTGGTAAAGTATTGTTGGTTATTATCAATCAGTGCAAATTTGTATAACCGCTGTGTTTACTTGTATGGACGCCTTCTGAGCGCTGATGGCTTTTTCTCCCATTCTCATTTATCTTTTGCATCTTTTGTTTCACGGGCGCTATTGTTTAATTGCTTACATTTCCCTTCAAATTGTATTTCCTAATAGCACTTTTGTCACAAATGGTGCTGGAGTGTATCTTTTTTACAAAGATACAGTCAGAAGCTTGCCATGCATACTCTTCATATGTACATATCCAAGTCATTAAACAATGTTTTTAAGGAAGATTAAGGTAAAATAATAACAATGCTGGATAAAGTGTAGAAGCTACTCAGAACGTGCGGTACATGAAAATAATTAAGTTTACATTTAGAACGACTGAGATTGTGAGGTCAAGAATCCGTATTAGAAAATCAAAGTCCATTTAAAAGTCTGCGGAAATGGGATAGCCGATTAGTTGGAGACATGTCCTTGTGATTTATACGTTCCAGTGGGGTCTCTTGGAACTTGCCTGTGCAGTTACTGTTGTCTCTGGGTCAATTTTAATTTGTTTGCCTTAGCAAGGGCTAAGATAAAAGATAAGAGGTTCTATCGGAGCGGCAATTGTAGGAACAGACAATGTTAACGTGGTCAGGCTATGGTTCAAAATGTTTGGACGAGAATATGTAGAGACTAGAACTCACCCATGCTGTGAGCAATTTCTGGAGGTCCATGATCTGTATGTTCCACGACTGCTGTACCAAGTGTGTAAATGTAGGAGGGGACGACGTTAAAAAATAAATGTGCTAGGTTTTCTAAAATTATATGCGCTTATATGATCTTTTTATTTCTGTAAAACGATGAGTAATTGAAGTCACTGTGAAGCTGCTGCTATCTTTAATTGGATCCTTTCAACAAATACACGTTTCACTCATTCATCAAAGTCTGTTCTATGCAAGTATTGTTCTCTCCATGAATCCTTTTTCCATTCTTCACACCTCACTGATCTCTCTCCTGACCCTTTTCTCTTAAAGCGGATAAAGTGCTACATCTGCACACTAACCTGCTCCCTTACCTTCATTCAGTACTCAAACGGTCCTTCCAGGTGAAGCAAAACATCACCTGCTAATCCGTTGGGGGCTGCCAACACAGATGCCTTGTGCAGGAAGGCACAGAGTCGACTGTACTTCCTTAGAAGGTTGGCGTCATTCAATGTCTGTAGTGAGATGCTGAAGATGTTCTATAGGTCAGTTGTGGAGAGCGCCCTCTTTTTTGTGGTGGCGTGTTGGGGAGGAAGCATTAAGAAGAGGGACGCCTCACGTCTTAATAAGCTGGTAAGGAAGGCGGGCTCTGTCGTGGGCAAAGTGCTGGAGAGTTTAACATCGGTAGCTGAGCGAAGGGCGCTGAGTAGGCTACGGTCAATTATGGAAAACTCTGAACATCCTCTACATAGCACCATCCAGAGACAGAGAAGCAGTTTCAGCGACAGGTTACTATCGATGCAATGCTCCTCAGACAGGATGAAGAGGTCAATACTCCCCAAAGCCATTAGGCTTTACAATTCAACCGCCAGGACTTAAGAACTTTTTAAAAACTATTATTAATGCTTTTTGAGATAGTGATTTAGATGCATATCATATATTTTTTTTTACTGAGTTAAGTATTGTATGTAATTAGTTTTGCTACAACAAGTGTATGGGACATTGGAAAAAAAGTTGAATTTCCCCATGGGGATGAATAAAGTATCTATCTATCTATCTATCTATCTATCTATCTATCTATCTATCTATCTATCTATCTATCTATCTATCTATCTATCTATCTATCTATCTATCTATCTATCTATCTATCTATCTATCTATCTATCTTATCCGGTGCTCCTAATGCAGCATGATTTACAATAGTGAGACGCGAGTTGAATTGGGTAACACCTTTTCGAGCACCTTCGCTCTATCTGCAACAAACATATGAGAGATCTACTCCAATCTTCATTTTCATTCATTTATGTCTATCCATTTCCCTATCTGTTGCCATGATGAAGCCATTTTACCTTGGTGGCGCCACTCCTAATATTCCGTTTGAACATGTGTTTTTCTAAATTCCGAAATTATTCCCCTTCCCTCTTACCTTTTCCTTCGTTCCCCACCTGGCTGTTGAATGAGAAGTCCATTCAGGTGAACTTTACCCGTGGAATGGAGCTGTGATTTACCCTGTCAGTAATTGTCCAAAGTCATTTTTTATCTTCTCCGGTGGAATGATACATTTTCATTACGTCCGATGCCTTGCCAAGGAATTTTAAGAAATGACAGATATCTGAATTTAATCCCTATTGGCAAAATTGTCCACACCGTTATTCCTCTTTTCTAGTTGCATGACTATACAGTGTCCAGTGTTGTATTCCATCTTCCCTTGCTTGCCCAGCATCCTAAACTATCCAAAGCTTTCTGTGGACACCTTACCTATGTAATAGTGGTTCCTATCTCTATATTCATATCATCTCCAAGCTTGACCGCATTTCCTGCATTCCTTTAATCCAAGTCATTTATATATAAATAAATAATTGCGGTCCTTTCATTGACTCCTGCGAACTTCTCCCATTCTGAAATAAAAGGCTCCGTATCCACAGTTTCTAATTGTGCCATTTCACAGCTCCTATAACCTTGCCTGTGCCATCATGTGGTGCATTGAGTCTCATGCCCACAAGGTGCCTAATATATAGCACCATGTCCCAGCTCTTCTGAAATTATCAGTAAACAATCGACTTTTCTTTGCCTCACCTGACTGATACGTCCTCAGAGTGTTTTATATGATTTGTAGGCGCGCTGTTACCTTAGTGAAAACATGCATAAATTGTTTTACATTATTAGGCACTTAACAAGTTGCAACATTTTACCCTTATGCAGGCATGAGATTTCGACAGAAAGGAAGAACGTAAGTTGCGGAGGCTCTGACTTTAATTTACCATCATAATGTGTCAAAGGCGTGGTTAGAAAAATGGAGAATTGCTGAAGTTGTTTGAATACGAAACACTGCTGTTCCATAGAATTGAACACTCCGGCTCCTATTTTATTCCTATTATACTCATCACAGCGTGGCGCATTTCCACTCTAACCTGTGGTGGTGTATCTGAAACAACGACGAATCGCGGTGGAGGAAGGACAATAGCCAGATTAGTAACATGGTGTCATGTTCCTCTCCTTCAATGTCAGCAAAACCAAAGGGGTAGGGCTTTATTCCAGGAATAGCACATCCTCCTTGTGTGTGCATCAAAAGTGTAAAGGTTGAGAGCAGTGAGACTTCCAACTTCCTCGGAGTAAACCTTACCAAAGAGTGTCCAAGTACACCAAAGCGTTGTCACGCAGCAATAGTTTGGCAACTCCTCTTTGTCCTCACCAATCGAAAACAATATCATTTAACCCTGTCAAACCTCACCAATTTTCACTGATGCACCACAAAACCCACTCTAACTGGATACATTACGGTGTGGTAACTGTGGTGTACATGGCCGGAATTTGGTAGCTCAGCCTCCTCTCTATGGGTTCTGCCTATATTTTTCTCTGCCGTAGTAAAACAACATGAATAATGAAACCCACACGGACCATTCTCTCTTCCTCACTCTTCCATCCTTTGAAAAAGCCAAAAGTTCGTACAGAATGCTTCAAGTACAGTTTCTATCGAACTGTAATAATATTAACAAATGCTACCACAGAAAAATAACTAAAAATGTAAACACACACCGTTCTTCACCTCACTCCACTCACTCACTCAGACCATTATTTCTCTCTCTCTCTCTCTCTCTCTCTCTCTCTCTCTCTCTCTCTCTCTCTCTCTCTCTCTCTCTCTCTCTCTCTCTCTCTCTCTCTCTCTCTCTCTCTCACACACACACACACACACACACACACACACACACACTTACACTTTTACAGTCGCTAGACGTAGACGGACTCCCTCTGTTTTTTATTGCAGCTAACCTGGCCGTGATTGCGGTATTGCTCCGCCGGCGGTGCGGACTCTCCAGATGCATCACTGTCTACCTGCTGTCCATGGCAGTGACCGATCTCCTGGTCATCATCACCGGGGTGATATTGCACCGGATTGTTCCCATGCTTTTACCGTTCAATATTTTGACTACCGTTCCGGCCTGCATTATAAACTTTATGTTAGCATATATCATAAGAGACTGTTCCATCTGGGTAACGGTGATGTTTACATTTGATCGGTATGTGGCTATTTGCTGCCAGAAATTAAAGACGAAGTATTGCACGGAGCGAACGGCGAATGTGGTGATCGGAACGGTTAGTGTTATCTGCTGTTTCAAAAGTGCATTTCTTGCTTTTGTATATGAAATTCCAAATAAAAATGAACGCATACAATGCATGCTTAAACCCGTATATTATACCTTACCTGCCTGGATAGCATTTGACTGGATCGATAGTATTTTCACCCGATGTTTGCCATTCGTTCTAATCTGCCTATTAAATTTCCGAACCGTGAGGCATATTTTGAGGGCCATTAGAATCCGCAGGAGACTCCAGAGCGGCGGGAACACTGAGAGTCAGAATGATCCTGAAGTGAGCAGTCGCAGAAAGTCTATCGTCCTGTTGCTAAGTATCTCGGGCATCTTTATCCTCTTGTGGCTATTACCGCTGGTAACCTTCTTCTACATTCGCATTGCAAATTTCGTTTACTTTACAGGCTCCAATTTCAGTGAATCAATTCTTCCTCTGCAAGAAAGCGGGTACGTGCTTCAGTTTCTGTGTGCTTGTGTGAACCCATTTATTTATGCCGGGACACAGAGTAAGATCAGAGACGAGATAAAGTTGGGACTAAAATATCCACTCACTCTCGTTAATAAATTATTTTAAGAAACATACTATTTGTAATTCTTTCCATCTCTAACACTTCATCCAGAAGATGTTTCCTCATGCTCAGAACCCGGTTTCCTCGCTGCCGGTGAATTCTGCGCCCTGAAACACATAGTTCCTTTAGCTTTACTTTGATCAGTTGATTAATAAGTTTTGTTGGGCAGAAAGACGTACAGTCTATAAATCAGTGCATTCTCATAAATAAGCGTCAGTGGCTGCAGACAAAGAAGGCTGTCATTTTCTGAAGCTGTTCTGCATCCTCCAATTTGTGATATCGCATTACTCGGCTGAATCAGAAAGTTAAAGTAGAATTTTTTAGCCAGCGAGTAGTCAGTTTGTGGAGTGCACTGTCACGGACTGTGAAGGCCACATTCATGCGATTATCTAAGGTGTATGTTGACCGTTTTATGGTCGACCAGGGCATCAGATGATATGCGAGAAGGAGGCTGTATTGGTTCTGTGGGATCCCGGATCAGCCATGACGGAATTGCGGAGCAGATCCGACGGGCTGAATGGTCTACTTCCGGTCCCATGTCTTTATGGTCTTTGGACTTATGACCTCGAGTAACCGGGATCGAAATGCAACATTTGAACTGTTAATGATAGTGTAAAACAAGGTGAGGTGTCCGATACGACTGTAATGTTCTGTAAGTTTTCACTGCTCATGTAGGGACCTATCTGTAATGTTCCGCTGCTAATGTAATGGTTCGTAGACCCCCGGATGGAGTGGTCTGGTAGCAAGGATCCGAGGGTCGCTGACGCTCGGAGGTGGTCGACGAGGAATGAATAAATGGAACCGTGAATTCCAAGGTTGCACATTGGACTCTTTCATGAGAATGGGCCCTTTACTTTTATCGTTTCTTTACTAACCATATAGTTAAGAATTATAAATCTCGATCGCTTAATTGTATATTGTGTACTGTTTGTTATTTAGTGCTACTGATTTGTAACAAGGAACACATCACGCAGCATCCATGCAAACAAAATTTCTTAAGTTTGGCCGCGTCAGGAGATGGCTTCTCCTAGAGGAAGCCGCCAGCCGAACCTACGTTTACAATTGTGGGGTATCGTCCTGAATTGATTACGTTCGATGCTGTGTGATTACCGTGAGCATTGAACGAGTGAGGTAGTTAATCGTACTCCAGATGAGCTGTTAGTTCGTCTGTAAACTACTGTTAAAAGACGCAATTGCGCGGCGGAGATTTGATAATATAGCGGTCACAGCCCTCGTTTAAATGCAGACCATCGCTGAGGCGATGAAGCCTTCAGGTCCGGAGACAAACAAGCCTACAGTGAAGCACGGGGGAATCTCCGCAGGGGCATCAGAGATGCAAAGCGCAAATACAAATTGAGCATTGAAAATCAGTTTGATAACCATCACTCCGTAGTATGTGGAAAGGCATCAAAGCGCTGACAGACTACAAAACCAATAATCTGCTGCCAGATGATGACGCCACTCTGCCTGATGTCCTAAACCAGTTCTTTGCCCGGATTGATGGTTTACATCTGAACTGGAGGGGGAAAAATATTCTTCCAGGTAGTTTTCCTAGAGAGGCTTCAGTGGATTTAAACTAGATGCAAGGGAGGAGGGGAACCACAGTGTAGGAACAGAAGTATGGGAGAAGGAAGAAAAAGAAGGTAGTGAAGTTGTTTGTACCGTTCGTGATAAACAGAGAGTAAGAGGTGGAGAATTTCTTAAATGCATTTATTTTAATGCTAGAGGCACTGTAAGAAAGGTGGATGAGCTTCGAGCATGGATTGATAACTTGAAATATGAATTTCTAGCTATTAGTGAAACAAGGTTGCAGGAGGTGTGTGATTGGCAACTAAATATTCCTGGATTTAAATGCTTCAGGTGTGATAGAGTTGGAGGGACAAGAGGGGGAGGTGTTGCATTGTTTGCCAGAGAAAATATTACAGCAGTGCTTTGGCAGGATAGATTAGAGGGCTCGTCTAGGGAGACTATTTGGTGGAATTGAGGAATAGGAAAGGTGTAGTAAAACTCATAGGGGCGTATTATAGACCACCAAATGGGGACCGAGAATGGGAGGAGCAAATTTGTAAGGAGATAGCTGATATTTGTAGTAATCACAGGGCTGCGATTGTGGGAGATTTTAATTTTCCACGCATAGACTGGGAAGCTCATACTGTAAAAGGGCTGGATGGTTTGGAGTTTGTAAAATGTGTGCAGGATAGTTTTTTGCAGAAATACATAGAGGTATGAAATAGAGAAGGGGCATTGTTGGATCTCCTGTTATGGAATGAGATAGGTCAGGTGACGGAGGTTTGTGTTGGGGAGCACTTCGGGTCCAGAGATCAAAATGTCATTAGCTTCAATATAATTATGGAGAGGGATAGGACTGGACCCAGGGTTCAGATTTTTGATTGCAGAAAGGCTAACTTTAAGGAGATGCGAAAGGATTTAGAAGGAGCGTTTTAGGACAATTTGTTTTATAGGAAGGATGTAATAGAGAAATGCAGGTCATTTCAAGGTGAAATTCTGAATGTACAGAATATTTATGTTCTTGTTAGGTTGAATGGAGAGCTGAAAAGTTCGAGAGAGCCATGGTTTTCAAGGGATATTGGAAACTTGGTTCGGAAAAAAGAGAGATAACTACAATAAATATAGGCAGCATGGAGTAAATGAGGTGCTCGAGGAATATAAAGAATGTAAAAGGAATCTTAAGAAATAAATTAGAAAAGCTAAAAGAAGATATGAGGTTGCTTTGGCAAGTAAGGTGCAAATAAATCCAAAGGGTATCTACATTTATATTTATAGCAAAAGAATAGTGAGGGATAAAATTGGTCCCTCAGACAATCAGAGTGGACAGCTATTTGAGGAGCCAAAAGAGTTGGGGGAGATTTTGCACAATTTCTTTTTTTCGGTGTTCTCTAAGGGTATTGAATTGTGTAAGGTAAGGGAAACAACTAGGGAAGTTATGGAAACTATGATGATTAAAGAGGAAGAAGTACTGGCGCTTTTAAAAGTGGATAAATCTCCGAGTCCTGGCAGGATATTCTCTAGGACCTTGAGGGAGGTTAGTGTAGAAATAGCAGGGACACTGACAGAAATATTTCAAATGTCATCAGAAACGGGGATGGTGCCGGAGGATTGCGGTATTGCTCAAGTTCCATTGCTTAAAAAGAGTTCTAAGAGTAAACCTCGCAATTATCGGCCTGTAAGCTTGACATCAGTGATGGGTAAGTAAATGGAGAGTATTCTTAGAGTTGATAAATATAATTATCTGGATAGACAGGGTCTGATAAGCAACAGTCAGCATGAATTTGTACGTGGAAGGTCATGTTTGACAAACCTTATTGAATTTCTTCAAGAGGTTATTAGGAAAGTTGACGAGGGTAAAGCAGTGGATGTTGTCTCTATGGACTTCAGTAAGGCCTTTGACAAGGTTCCACACGGAAGGTTAGTTAGGAAGGTTCAGTCAGAAGTAGTAAAATGGATTCAACAGTGTCTGGATGGGAGATGCCAGAGAGTGGTGGTGGATAACTGTTAGTCAGTTTTGAGGCCTGTGGCTAGTGGTGTGTCTCAGGGATTTGTGGATTTTTATACAACAGGGCAGCCTAGGTTTGAGGTTATCTACCCTGGAGCAAAGACACATCTCATCAGAGCCCCTCATGGCCCATTAGTTCAGAACAGAAAGTCACTGCATAACCTCCCACATAAGACAAGCCGCCTCGCTCTATACTGTCTCTACTTATAAATCAAACAGGAACAAGAACTCGACCTAAAACGGGAAATTACACTTTGACTTGACTGCAGCTTCTGACCCATTGATTTCCCACAACTACTTAATGCTGTAATTTATCTGTTCTTTTCTTAATGATCGTTCATCATAATATCATCAGTAGTGTCGCTCTACCGGAAGTGCTGCCAATTGCGTGCTCAAGACTGACCGACCGAGTTCCTTAGAAGAATATTGTTTCAATTAAGATTGACTGCTGTTATATTTCCCCATTGAAGCCTGCTTATGGGGCCACGGAGAATGTTTCATTCCATTTTCCATACCTGTGGATAGATTATTTTGTTAACACGAAAATAAACCCGACACACATCAGATGAGAATCTGAGCTTTACTACGCACTGTCATTGTTTCTCCGTTTCTTAGTCGATTTCGGAACTTTTCTTGAACACTGGCTCAATATTGTAGCTTACAACAAGTTTGTTGCATGACACTGCACTGCCGTCGAGTAAATTGCTAGCTTTACAACAACTCTTATTTCTCTTGATGATCCTCACTTTTTTACCAGACAATTCCAATTTATTTAAATATCCGTTACCAAATTGGTCAGTAACGACTGGTTTGAATTTTCCATTGTTTCAACTGTTTTCTGAAATTCAGGGTAATTATAGATCTTCTTCGTCTAATGCCTGGGCCTTAATCCTGAAATATTCAGTTTTCCAAAATGTAATATTTAATATTCATTTTGCTTTGATCATTTTCCTTTCAAAATTGAACTGCTATGCCTCATAATTTCGTCAATTCATGATCATTCTGCGAATTACATCCACTGTGTTTGCTAATTCTATAATGTCAAAATATCCTGCTCGAGCCGACTCAGTTAATTGAGCCTAGTCGAGCTTTGTACAGTTACAGCAACCTTTTAAGATGTCCTACTTTTCACAGACACATAGTGTCACGTACCCCGTGACCGGGTTACCAAACCAGCAGAAAAGGAATGATACGTTGGACTCTGGTGGTACTGTAACTAAAGGTGTTTATTAGTAAACTAAGTAATACAGTATTAAAAATGCAAATATACATATAAGACAGGTTAGCAATGATAAATACAGAAGTGTAGGAATAAGAATCAAAACCAAGCTCTATCGTAGTCTAGGGCTAAATGAATAGTCTTAAGATAATGCAGCGTTCAGTACAGTTCAGTTTGGGTTGAGGTAGTTCCTGTTGTGAAGTTCGAGAGAGAGAGAGAGAGTGAGCGAGAGATGAGCAGCTGCAGCAGGCAAATTTTCCGTTGTCTTCTTGTTCCGTTGAACGGTTGTGGTCATCAATTATGACCGCTCCGTTCCAAGCCAGAGCGTTCTTCAGTGGTGAACTCGTCACCCAGGCGTGGGTGGACACACACACAAGCCCCCACCGGCCTGGTTTCACACACTGTGAGCTTCGAACCGATTCCCCCGAATCGATCCTCCAAGCTCCCACCTTCCTGTGGGTGCACAACACTCGATCAGTGTCTAGTGGCGTGTCTGCCTGTGTCTCATCAGTCTCCGTCTTTTATCTCCCCAGCCGGGGTACCAGCCATCCATCAACTGATCATGTCCATCAAACTGGCCACTCCCTCCTGCCTCAGCAGGCACCTGGCATCACTCTGCTGTGTCAGCAAGGATTCAGACAAGCAGGCAGAGTCCTTGAAAGTAAAGTCAACAATCAGCGAAGAAGCCATAATTTTAAATCCTTGTGTCTCTTATTATCAGCATGTGTAGCATGGCGCCTTTCTCCCTCTTTATCTCTCTCTCTCATTAGCAGCATAGTTCACGGGGGGTCAACTCTGGACCCCATCTCCCCATGGTTTTCTCATCAAGCATAACACATAGAAACATAGAAATATAAAAAGCCTACATCACAATACAGGCCTTCGGCCCATAAAGTTATGCCGAATATGTCCCTAACTTAGAAATTACTAGACTTACCTACAGCCCTCGATTTTACTAAGCTCCATGTACCTGTCTAAAAGTCTCTTAAAAACCCTATCGTATCCGTCTCCATCACCGATGCTGGTAGCCCATTCCACCGAATCACCACTCTCGGAGTAAAAACCTGACCCCTGACATCTCCTCTGTACCTATTCCGAAGGACCTTAAACCTGTGTCCTCTTGTGGTAACTATTTCAGCTCTGGGAAAGAGCCTCTGACTATCCACACGATCAATGCCTCTCATTATCTTATGCACCTATTTTCATAGAGGATTGGAAACAGGAATGGACGTTATACTAAATTATTCATCAAAACAATTATCGACATCAGCCGCATTTAGCTTCTTTTTGTAAATTCGGTAATTAGTTCTAGTAAATAATATGTATCCATAAGATCCTCCCTGATGAATACTACTGGATATAAATATAACAGGGTGTACAAGCAGTGTATTGGATACTCAAAGGTTTCAATAACAATGCATCCACCTCCAACAATCTTGCCGTTGATCATTTACTACATCTTCATTACGGTTATTGGCATTCCTGGTAAAGTATTATTATTTATTATCAATCAGCGAGATTTGCAAAGTTGTATAACCGCTGTGTTTACTTGTATGGATGTGTTCTGAGTGCTGATGGCTTTTTCCCTCATGCTTTTCTCCCATTCTCATTAATCTTTTGCATCTTTTGTTTTATTGGCACTATTGTTTAATTGCATACATTTCCCTTCAAATTGTATTTCCTAATAGCACTTTTGTCACAAATGGTCCTGTGGTTTTTTTTCTCTTTACAACATGTAACCTTTCGTGGTTTTGATCCGTATTATGTCATCTCTCATTCTGCTAGGAATCACCCAGCTAAATTAGGAGCAATTACGATCTTATGTCATCTGCACGATCAGTTTGAAACAACATGTGTATTTGGTGTGATATTCTTTTATTACGGTCAAGTGTACAAAGGTACAGTCAGAAGCTTGCCATGCATTCTTTTCATACCTACATAGCCAAGTCATTACCCAATGTTATTAAGGAAGATTAAGGTAAAATAATAACAATGCTGGATAAAGTTTAGAAGCTACCTAAAACGTGTGGTACATGAAAATAAATAAGCTCACGTTCAGAACGACTAAGATTGTGGGTCAACAATCCATATTAGAGGATGATAGTCGATTTAATAATCTGCGGAATAGGGGGCTGCCGATTAGTTGGAGACAGGTCCCTGTGATCTATACGTTCCAGTCGTGCCCGTTGGAACTTGCCTGTGGAGTTACCATTGCCTGTGTGTCAATTTTAAATTAGCAAGGGCTAATATAAAAGAACAGAGCTTTTTTTCCTATTGAAGCGGCCGTTGTTGGAATAGACAATGTTAAAGTGGTCAGGCTATGGTTCAAATTTGGGCGAGAACAGGCAGAGACTAGAATAAAGTTTGTGAATTTAGAAGTATAACTGATCTGGGCAGAATGGTATATCGGGCAGTATAAAGAAAAACCTCTCCTGTAACATGTAGGATTTCAGAGTCTCCATAGTGACTACATTTGCAGGAGCTTCACCAAGATGTTTCTCGGAATGAAAGGGTTCTCCTACCAGGTCCGTTTGATGGCTCTGGGTCTGTACTCGCTGGAATTCAAAAGGATGTGGTGGGGGGGGGGGGGGGGCGGCGGAATCTTATTGAATCCTTGCGAATGTTGACAGGCCTAGGCAGCGAAGATGTGGTGGAACGGATGTTTCCCATGGTGGGAGAGTCTAGTACAGGAGGGCATAGCCTCAGTATAGAGGGGAGCCTTTTCAAAATCGAGATATAGAGGAATTATTTTAGGCAAGGGGTGGTGAATATGTGGAATCTGTTGCCAGATGCAGCTGTGGAGGCCAGGTCGTTGTATGTATCTAAAACAGAGATTGATAGGTTCTTGATTGGACATGGCATGAAAGATTACGGGGAGAAGGCCAGAAACTGGGGTTGAGAAGAAGATAAACAAAAGACCAGCCATAACTGAATGGCGGAGCCGAATCAATGGGCCGGATGGCCTATTTCTACTCCTATGTGTTATGGTCTTAAATCCATATAACTTCAAATTCTAGCTGAAAAATCAAGGATTTGAGCTAATGCTGGATTACAGGCTTCGGATCGTCGACGAGTGACCATCAGAAGAAGTTATCGGAGTAAGCAGTCAGTGCACGATTACCTGTGGCCGTTCCCCTCAGCATCAAGTCTACATTTTAGAACTCTGTTGGGGTTGGGGGGCGGAGTGTTTGCCTATCAGGGCACAGCAATAACAGCCAGGCCAGTGGCACTGAGACCGTCTCTGAGGCTTAAGCGTGAACGATAATGACGGACAGAGCTGAAGTGATCGGATAGTCGATAGCAAGGGTTGTTACGTTTTCTCCTGGGTGCTAGGGTCCAGAATATCTCAGAGCGACGTGGAAGATTCTAAGGGCGGAAGTGAGAGCAACCAAGGTAGTGGTGAATAGTGGCACCATTGAAAGCGAAAGGGAGAAAAAGGCTTTCAGCAGTTAAGATACGGAATTCATTAGAAATTTGTAAAGCAGTACCTCCAACGTAATAATCTCTCTATTGCTGCCTGTGCCCTGCACTATTGCGGCTAAGAATAGGATGATTTTGCAGATAAATGCGTGACTGTAGAAATGGAGCATGGGACAGGCTCTAAGATTCCTGCATCATTGGAATCTCTTGTGGACAAGGCCTGACCTATACAAAAAGATGAGTTAAAACTGAACCCAATGGGGACAAACCTCCTTGCGGACATATACACCAGAACGGTTGGGGAGAGTTTAAACAAATGGCAGAGGGACCGGAAACGGAGTGTTATGACGGTAGATGGGTAAGTTGGTATTGAAGTGGATGCAATGTGTAATGACACTATGAAGAAGGACAGACACATAGACGGTAGCGCAATACTGCAGACAGTGGGATCATCTCAAGTGTAACATGAGGGCAAAATCGAAATCGGCGATGATACAGGACATATTTCATATTTGAATTCCCCCCGTATCCGGGAAGAGATGGAAGATCTGGTAGCACAGTTAACGATCAGCATGTGTGGAGTGGGCATCACAGAGTCCTGCATGGAAAAAAATCAGAGTTGGGAACTTCGGATCCAAGGAAAAGGACAAAACGCAACACACTGAATGAACTCAGCAGGTCGGGCAGCATCCATGGAAGCGAACAGTCAACGTTTCGGGCCGAGACCCTTCGTCAGGACTGAAGAGGGAGATGGTAGGGGCCCTATAAATAAGTGGGGTGAGGATGGGAAGGAGAAGACTGATAGGTTTCAGGTGAAAAACCAGTAAGGGGAAACACCAAGGGGCGGGGGAGCGGAGTCAGGGAGGGGATAGGCAGGAAAGGTGAAGAAGGAATGTAAGGGGAAAGCACTATGAGCAGTAGAAGGAGGAGGAATCATTAGGGAGGTGATAGGCAGCTGGAGGAGGAAGCAGTGTGAAACTGGGTTGGGGGTAGGGAGGGGAAGGGAATTACCGGAAATTGGAGAATTCAATGTTCATGCCAAGGAGATGGAGACTACCTAGACGTTATATTTGTTGCTCCTCCAACCTGAGTTTGGCCTCATCGTGACAATAGAGGAGGCCATGTATGGACATATCTGAATGGGAATGTGAAGCAGAGTTGAAGTGAGAAGCGACGAGGAGATCCTGTCTGTGGTGGCTGATTGAGTGGAGGTGCTCGACGAAGCTGTCCCCAAATCAGCGTCGGGTCTCACCGATGTAGAGAAGGCACCACAAGTGAATTGTTGGGTCACCTGGAAAGACTGTTTGGGACTCAGAATGGTGGTAAGAAAGGAGGTGTAGGGGCAGGTGTGAGATCAATGGAGAGGGACGTGCAGAACAGGGAGTCGCGGAGGGAACGATCCCTGTGGAATGCGGAGAAGGGTAGAGAGGCAAAGATGTGATAAGTGGTGGGGTCCTGCTGAAGAAAGCGGAAGTTACAGAGGACAACGGGCTGGATCCGGAGGCTGGTAGGGTAGTAGGTGACGACAAGGGGAACACGGTCCCTGTTGTGGTGACGGCAGGATGGGGTGAGGGCCGAAGTGCGGGAAATATTGGAGATGAGGATGAAGGCATCGTTGATTACGTCAGAAGGGAAAACAGGATCATAAAAGAAAGAGGACATTTGAGATGTCTTGGAACAGAGAGCCTTATCCTAAGAGCAGATGCGGCGCAGACGGAGGAACTGGGAATAGGGAATAGCATTTTTGCACGTAGTAATGAGAGATTAGTTGAGGTAGTAATGAGAGATAGTGGGTTTAAGAAAGATGTCAGAGGACAGTCTGTCTCCAAAGATGGAGACCAAGAGATTGAAAATGAACATTGAATTCTCCAGCTTCCGGTAATTCCCTCCCCCTCCCTTTCCCCATCCCAGTTTCACTCTGACTCCTCATCCAGCTGCCTATCACTTCTCTCATGTTTCTGCCTTCTCCTACTACCCATAGTGGGTTCCCCTTACATTCCTTCTTCACCTTCCCCTCCCCCACCAGTGAATCATTCTTCTTACAGGTTTTTCACCTGGCATCTACAAGCCTTCTCCTTCCCAGCATCACCCACCTTCTTTATAAGGACCCTGCCCTCTCCCCTTCAGTCCTGACGAAGAATCTCGGCCCATAAAGCTGCTTGTTCGTTTCCACGGATGGTGCCCGACCCGCCGAGTTCCTCCAGCGTGTTATGCGTGCTGCCTTGACCCTAGAGTATGCACAATATTTTGTGTAAAGGACAAAGGTGGCTGGAAGAGCAGGATATGCTGGTATTTAGAGCCGGGGATGGCTCTGTTGGGTAAAAATAAATTAAATTAAATCCTTGGAAAGAGCTGATATAGGGTGGGAAGATGTGAACTCCTTAGGGGTTAACATATTGCAAGAGTAAAAATACACTGATGTAAATTATATACGTGTCCCCGAACTGTACACAGTGTGTGAGATACACATTTTAGTGGACTCTAGGACAAGCAAGTAATAAGTACAGTATTGCAATGGTCACAGAGATTTTCTGTATCCAGATAGATTAGTAAAATCAGGTTGGTTCTGGATCAACAGAATGAATTTGCGGAATGCCTATGAGATGTTTTTTTTTCAGAACGGTTTATGGTTGTAACTACTAGGGGAAAGGTAATTCTAGATGTGATCTTGCTTAATAAAAAAAGTTTAGATTCGGGAAATTAGGGTAAAGGAATACTTAGGATGCCGTGTCATATTATAAGATAATTCGCCTGCAGTTTGAGTGCGAGAATGTATCGGCATATGCATCAGTACTATAGTAGAGTAATTGAAATTGCAGAAGAATTGGAGAAGAGTTCGCTAAAGTTGATTGGAAGGGTAGACTGGCAGAAAAAATGTGGAGAGGATGCTTCTTGGAGTGAGTGAGGTTTCGACCAGAGCGCACTGTGTTGCATCGAAGAAAAATGTACGATGGTAGCTGATAAAGTTTTCCATTCTCCCGAGAAGCCTTTTTGGACGCGACATCAACATGGTAGTGCCAGTCAGGTCATTGGTTATCTCCACACCTATGAACTTGAATTAAGTGATTATGCAGAAAGTTTGAAGTTAATATCTCCTCGGGGTGATTGATAGGTTCGTGGCCTAAAGTAGAGGAGATGAGTTATTAACTTTAAAATTTTGTGCGTAATCAATAAAAGATTTAAACTGCATTTGCTGCATAACTGCAAACTCTGTATAAGTCATCTCCTTCGTTAGTCCACGAACTTTTCAATCACACATGCTGTGGACACTTTCTGGAGGTCCGAGATCCGTATGCTGCACGACCGCTGGACTAATTGTGTAAACGCAGTAGGGCATGATGTTGAAAAATAAATGTGCTAGGTTTTCTAAAATTGACTCCTTCTACCTTAAGCCACGAACTTATCAATCACCCCTCCAAGATGGTTCCTTGACTGTCGGTATTGATAATTTGGGCTTATATGATCTTTTTGTTCCTGTACATCGCTTAATAATTATAATTATAATTATAATTATTATAATAATCGCTTAATAATCTCCGAAATTCTGGCTATCTTTAATTGGATCCTTCCAACAAAAACGCGTTTACCTCATTCAACAATGTCTGGTAAATGCAAGGATTGCTCTCTCCATGAATCCTTATCCATTCATTAATTCCATCATTCCTTTCATCCAAGTCATTTACATATAGACACATAATCGCGGTCCCTTCATTGACTCCTGCAAAACTTCTACCATTCTGAAAAAAAAGGACTCCTTATCCATAGTCTCTGAATTGCGCCAGACAACAGTTCCTCTAACCGCGCTAGTACATTGCCTGTATTAGCCTCATGCCCTCAATGTGCCTAATATGTAGCACCATGTTCCAAGTCTTCTGAAATGATAAGACTTTCCTTTGCCTCACCTGACTGGTATGTCCTCAAAAACATTTATATGATTTTCAGGCGCGTGGTTACCTTAGTGAAAATATGCAGGAATTGTTTTACATCATTAGGTACTTAAAATGTTGCAACATTTTACCTTTAATAATGGACTTGTCCAACCATGAGATTTCTATAGGGAGGAAAAACA
This sequence comes from Hemitrygon akajei, assembly GCF_048418815.1. NCBI lineage: Eukaryota > Metazoa > Chordata > Chondrichthyes > Myliobatiformes > Dasyatidae > Hemitrygon > Hemitrygon akajei. The sequence goes on from NC_133148.1 coordinate 34,941,003, forward strand.
TACGTTGCGGAGGCTCTGACTCTAAGTTACCATCATAACGTGTCAAAGGCGTTAATTGCTGAAGTTGTTTGGCTACTAAACACTGCTTCTCCACAGAATTGAACACTCCGGCTCCAAATTTCTTCCCACTATACTCATCGCATCGTGGCACAATTCCACTCTACCCTGTTGCATTGTATCTCGAAGAACGACGAGTCCCAGTAGATGAAGGATCAAGACTAATTCTTAACATGGTGCCCCTCCTTCAGTGTCAGCAAAACCAAAGTGCTCGGGCTTGATTTCAGGAATGGCGCAATGCAAATTCTCCTCATGTGTGCATCAACGGACTAAATGCTGAGAGCACTGAGACCTCAAAATTCCTCAGCGTAAACCTTACCAAAGAGGAAGACAACCAAAGAGGTGTCACGCAGCAATGTTTTGGCAACTCCTCTTTGTCCGCACCAAGCGAAAACAATATCATTCATACCCGTCAACGCTCACCAATTTTTACTGATGCACCACGAAACAGACCCTAACTGGATGCATTACGGCATGGTAACTGTTGTGCACATGGCGGCAATTTGGTAGCTCAGCCTCCTTTGTATGGGTTCTGCCTGTACCTTTCTCTGCCGCAGTAAAACAAACTGAATAATGAAACCTTCACGGAACATTCTCTCTTCCACCCTCTTCCATTCTTTGCAAAAGCCGAAATGAACGTACTGACTGCTTCAAGAACAGTTTCTACCGATCTGCAATGCTATTAACAAATACTACCACAGAAAAATAACACAAATGTAAACACACACCATTTTTCACCTCACTCAACACGCCCCCTCACAACATTATGTCTCTCTCTCTCTCTCTCTCTCTCTCTCTCTCTCTCTCTCACACACACACACACACACACACACACACACACACACACACACACACACACACACACACACACACACACACACACACACACACACACACACACACACACACACACACACTTTTACTGTCGCAAGACATAGACGGACTCCCTCTGTCTTTATTGCAGCTAACCTGGCCGTGATTGCGGTATTGCTCCACCGGCGGTGCGGTCTCTCCAGATGTATCACTGTCTACCTGCTGTCCATGGCAGTGACCGATCTCCTAGTCATCATCACCGGCGTGATATTACACCGGATTGTTCCCATGCTTTTACCGTTCAATATTTTGACCACAGTTCCGGCCTGCATTACAAACTTTGTGTTAGCATATATCATTAGAGACTCTTCCATTTGGGTAACGGTGATGTTCACTTTTGATCGGTGTGTGGCTATTTGCTGCCAGAAATTAAAGACGAAATATTGCACGGAGAGAACGGCGAAAGTGGTGATCGGAACGGTTAGTTTTATCAGCTGTTTCAAAAGTGTATTTCTTGCTTTTGCATATGAAGTTCCAAATAACAATGAGCGCACACGATGCATGGTTAAATCCGTATATTATACCTCACCTGCCTGGGCAGCATTTGCATGGATAGACAGTATTTTAACCCTCTGTTAGTAACACTTATTGGGGGGTATTATAGACCACCTAATGGAGAGCGAAGGTAGTAGAAGCAAATTTGAAAGGAGATAGCAGATATTTGTAGTAAGCACAGGGCTGTGATTGTGGGAGATTTTAATTTTCCACGCATAGACTGGGAAGCCCATACAGTAAAGGGGCTGGATGGTTTGGAGTTTGTAAAATGGGTGCATAATAGTTCTTTGCAGCAATAGATAGAGGTACCAAGTGGAGAAGGGGCTGTGTTGGATCTCCTGTTAGGGAATGCGACAGGTCAGATGACCGAGCTTTGTGTTGGGGAGTACTTCGAGTCCACTGATCACAATGCCATTAGTTTCAATATAATTATGGAGAAGGATAGGACTGGATCCAGGGTTGAGATTTCTAAATGCAGAAAGGCTAACGTCCAGGAGATGCGACAGGATTTAGAAGGAGTGGATTGTGACAATTTGTTTTATGGGAAGCATATAATGGAGAAATGCAGGTCATTTAAAGGTGAAATTTTGAATGTACGGAATCGTTATGTTCCTTTAGGTTGGAAGGCAATGTTAAAAGTTTGAGCAATCCATTGTTTTCAAGGGATATTGGAAGCTTGGTTCGGAAAAAGAGAGATAACTACAATAAATATAGGCAGAATGGAGTTAATGATGTGCTTGAGGAATAGAAAAAAATGTAAAAAGAATCTTAGGAAAGCAATTAGAAAAGCTAAAAGAAGATATGAGGTGGCTTTGGCAAGTAAGTTGAAAATAAATCCAAAGCGTTTCTACAGTTATATTTATAGCAAAAGGATAGTGAGTGATAAAATTGCTTCCTTAGAGAATCAGAGTGGATAGCTATGTGTGGAACCAGAAGAGATGTGGGAGATTGTGAACAATTTCTTTCCTTCGGTATTCACTAAGGAGAAGGACATTGAATTGTGAAAGGTAAGGGAAACAAATAGGGAAGTTATGCAAACTATGATGATTAAAGAGGAGGAGGTACTGGCTCGTTAAAGGAATATAGAAGTGGATAAATCTCCGGATCCTGACAAGATGTTCTCCAGGATCTTGAGGAAGGTTAGTGTAGAAATAGTAGGGGCTCTGACAGAAATATTTCAAATGTCATTAGAAACGGTGATGGTGCCGGAGGGCTGGCGCATTGTTCATTTTCCAATGCTTAAAAAGAGCTCTAGAGTAAACCTAGCAATTATCGGCCTGTAAGCTTGACGTCAGTGATGAGAAAATAAATGGAAAATATTCTTGGAGATTGTATATATAATTATCTGGATAGACAGGGTCTTTTTAGGAAGAGTCAACATGGATTTGTGCGTGGAAGGTCATGTTTGACAAACATTATTTAATTTTTGAAGAGTTTACTAGGAAAGTGGACGAGGTTAAAGCAGTGGATGTTGTCTGTGTGGACTTCAGCAAGGCCTTTGACAAGGTTCCACACGGAAGGTTAGTTAGGAAGGTTCAATAATTAGGTATTAATATTGAAGTAGTAAAATGGATTCAATAGTGTCTGGATGAGAGATGCCAGAGAGTAGTGTTGGATAAGTATTTTTCAGGTTGAAGGCCGGTGACTAGTGGTGTGCCTCAGGGATCTGTTCTGGGCCCGATGTTCTTTGTCGTATACATTCATGATCTGGATAATGGTGTGGTAAATTGGATTAGTAAGTATGCAGATGATACAAAGTTAGGTGGCGTTGTGGATAATGAAGTAGGTTTTCATAGCACGCAGAGAGATTTAGACAAGTTAGAAGAGTGGGCTGAAAGATGGCAGATGGAGTTTAATGCTGATAAGTGTGAAGTGCTACATTTTGGTAGTACTAATTAAAATAGGACATATATGATAAATAGTAGGTCATTGAAGAATGCAGTAGAACAGAGTGATTTGGGAAAAATTGTGCATAGTTCCCTAAAGGTGGAATCTCATGTGGGTAGGGTGGTGAAGGAAGTTTTTGGTATGCTGGCCTTTATAAATCAGAGCATTGAGTATAGGAGTTAGGATGTAATGTTAAAATTGTGCAAGGCATTGGTAAGGCCAAATTTGGAGTATTGTGTACTGTTCTGGTCACCGAATTATAGGAAAGATGTCAACAAAATAGAGAGAGTACAGCAATGATTTACTAGAATGTTACCTGGTTTTCAGCACCTAACTTACAGAGTAAGGTTAAACAAGCTAGGTCTTCATTCTTTGGCGCGTAGAAGGTTGAGGGGAGACTTGATAGTGGTATTTAAAATTATGAGGGGGATAGATGGAGTTGACGTGGATTGGATTTTTTTCCTTTGAGAGTAGGGGAGATTCAAGCAAGAGGACATGAGTTGAGGGTTCGTGAACAAAATTTTACGGGTAACACAAGCGAGAATTTCTTTACTCAGAGAGTGGTAGCTGTATGGAACAAGCTTCCAGTAGAAGTGATAGAGATAGGTTCGCTATTATCATTTAAAGTAAAATTGGATAACTGTACCGACAGGAAAGGAATGAATGGTTATGGGCTGAGTGCAGGTCCGTGGGACAGTGAGAGTCAGCGTTCGGCACTGACTGCAAGGGCTGTTTCCGTTCTGTAATTTTTATATGGTTATATGGATACTCAGAGGGAGGAGGCCTAACGATAAGACCACACTCGTCCTTAAGCAACATTAGGTGAGACCCACCCTGAGAATAGTGAGTGCGAGTAAGGCAGTTGGCCCAGTCGGAGTGCCCAGCTGGTTACTGAAAGCATGTGCCGACCAGTTTGCTGATTTGCTTACAAATATATATAACCTCTCACTGCAACAAACTGCTGTTCCAACATGTTTTAAAACCTCCACCGTCATCCCAGTGCCCAAACAATCAGCTGTGAAGTGCTTGAATGTCTATTGCCCTGCAGCGCTGACACCCATAGCCATGAAGTGTTTTGAGAGACTGGTGCTCTCACACCTTAAGGCTATAATCCCACCTGATCTGGACAAACACCATTTTGCCTACCGGGCAAACCACTCCACAGAGGATGCAATCACACCAGTCCTCCATATTGCTCTGAATCGCTGAGAGGAACCGAACACTTATGTGAGGATGTTATTTGTTGAATTCAGTTCTGCATTTAACACAATCACCCCCCATAAACTGTTCTGAAAACTGAACGCTCTTGTCCTTGGTACCGTCCTGTGCTCATGGGTCATGGACTTTCTCACAGACCGATCACAGCAAGGCAGAGTTGGTAAGCACACCTCCAACACCCTTCATCTTAAAAACAGGCACCCCGCAGGGCTGTGTGCTGAGCCCTATGCTCTACACACTCTTCACACATAACTGCACCGCCATCTACACCTGCAACTCCATAATTAAATTTGCGGACGATACCACAGTTGTTGGCCTGATCTCAGGCGAGGATGAAACAGCCTACAGGCTCGAGGTGGATCATCTGATGGAGTGGAGTCAGGGCAACGACTGGTTCTTAACACTTCTAAAACAACAGAGATGATCATTGACTTCAGGATATCAAAGGATAGAGTACACCCACCCCTCTATATATATTGAGAGGTAGTGGACAGTGTGGAAAACCTAAATTTCCATGGAGTTATGTTGTCAAGACAGCTGACATGGACCACCAACACCTCGCCTTGTAAAAAAGGCACAACAAAGATTCTACTTCCTCAGAAAACTGAAACAGGCCAAACTCCAACAAAAGCTATTGCTTAACTGCTGCAGAATCACAATTGAAACAATCCTGACCAACAGCGCCATAGTGTGGTATACCAGCTGCTGAGCGACAAGACCTGCATCGCGTGGTGAAGGCCGCCCGAATTATCAGGATGGAGCTCCCAGGACTGCACACCATCTATTCCAGCAGACGCAGGATGAAAGCAATCAGCATAACCAGAGACACCACAAACCCAGGCCACTCCCTGTTTGACACTCTGCCGTCCTGCAAAAGGTTCAGGACACTAAAAGCCAGAAGAAGTAGTCTGAGGAACAGCTTCTGCTCCACAGCTGTGGTCTCTATCACACTACTCCCACAGAACAATGACTGAAACTGTGAGCACACACAAGGACTCAAATATTTACACTAACGGCACTTTGTGCATTACTATTGTATCTGGTTTTGCTTCAGCTTATTTATTGCTATCTGTCTATTTAATACTGTTTTGCTATTACTACCCTGTTTTTATCTACCGCCAAACAGAGTTGCATTAGCAGGCCGAATCGATAGCCGAGTTTCCCGTAGCTGGGGAAGGAGATGACAAAGACAGGGTTCTGTCATTTCTGAGGAGTGAGGGGAAAGAACGGTCGGATTTGCAATGTCTAATAAGTCCCCGTCCTCCTTAACACTCTGGGGAGTAATTCGAAAAATGCCCAGTTTCAAAGTCCCTGCTATGGTAGGCTCCGCATATTTTCTGGAATAACGCCAACCTCTAAGGGTGAAGAGGAATATGGGACTTGGGCGGAGCAGACCTCTCGGTTGTTAGATGAATGGCAGTGCTCAGATGTAAAGCGACAAAGATTGGTTTGAGCGGGCGGGCTGCCGAAGTTGTGACAGCCGTCAGCTTACGGCATCCTGTAGCTAAAGCTGTCGTGTACATGAAAGCGCTGGAAATTGCTTTTGGCCGAACAGAAAGCCCAACTGGAGCTCAAAGCGGGGTTTCAGAGCATGTGTCAGCAGAAGAGGGAGAAGCTTTCTTCTTACATTTTTCGGCAAGAGAGGCAGCTAAGTTGATGGAGGCGAAGAGGGTTTTTCAGGCGTTGAGGTGGACCAGTTAATAGAAGATCAGATAGCCAAGCGTGCCCAGTCCCATGAACTGGTTGCTTGGGGTCTCCGATAGTCTCGTAAGACGCTCCCCTCCCTCGTTTATTTAGGTGATTAGAGAGGTACGGGGGGAGGAGAACGCGTCGGAGGCGCGGGGAAGAAGTGGTCCTACAGCATGGCACAGTCCTCGGTAGTGGTCCCCTGCGGTGAAGTACCCCAGATAGACACTCCAGGGTAGAGGTAGGGGAGACTGTGGCGGAGTTGAGAACAGCCTGGTGTCTTTGGAGACACGTTCCCAGCAATATACCACGGAACCCCGAAAGCGAAATACCCTATTTCTGAAAGCTTAGTGAGAAAATGCTCCAGAGTGTCTCTACGGATAGAGGGTATTTGGGCTAAAACCATACTCGACATTGGGTTGCAAGTAACATTGCTGTACCGTTCGTTTTTCAACGGTACCTGAAGCATTTACCATTGACTCCATTCAGGGCACTGGAGGTCTCGGGGCTTAGTGCTGGTGATTATCCATAGAACGTTTATTTGTCAGTAAAGCTGGAGTTCTCGGAGGCGGATATGGGAGTGTCTGCTGGTTTGTCCGGACCACTTTGAAAAGGACGGCTTTCCAATTTTGGTAGAGACCAACACCCCTCTTGTCAGAAGGCTCATGGGGGGCTGCAAGGAAAAGGCTGGCGAGAGCTTTCTTTCAACATTATCCGTGCACCTGGAGATTCGAACTACTTTCGAGGAAGTGCGTGGCTGAATTAGGCTGGATACTGAATGTCGACGAGGGACTGTGTGTTTCATCCATTCGAAGCCAGTGGCGGAACGGCCTGGAGAAGTAGCGAGAGTGATGAGGACGCCTAAATTTCCTGGAATGCTGAGGACGAGGAACTGTTTGCGGACGCTCCGGAAGACCACGAGGGGTAGTGGGGAATTCCTGCTGGTGTACTGGTGAGGCCCGAACTGAAGAAACACTTGGTTGTACAGGGGAGCAGGATGGCAGTGATTGTCAGGAACACTACGAAGAGGGAAGTCACGATCAAGCGGCGGATACCCCTGGCATGTCTGTTCCCGGTGACGGTAATATCTAGTATACCTGTGAGACAAGCCGGGTAGAAACTATTGGAAAAGGGGAAAAGTTGGCAGCTGAGTCATTCAACTTCGGTGACTCGCGGGGTTCCTGCGGATTACAGGAGGAGGTTGGTAGAGAAGATGTTGAAGCTGGAAGGCGTCTTTTCCACTGACGAGTTTGATCTGGGTTGCTTCAAGGGCACTCGTCACACTACCGGGGCGATCAAGGAGACCCCATTGAGAGAGAGGTCGCGGAGTCTGGCCCCTGCAGAAGTGGAAGACGTTCAGCAGCATTTATGTGAGTTGAAGGAAGCTGTAATTATCACCGAGCCCCGAAGCCCCTATGCATCCCCAATAGTAGTGGCCCGAATGAAGAATGGGAAGGTACGGATGCATGTGGACTATAGGACTCTGAACAGGCGCACGGTCCTTGACCAGTATATGTTGACGAGGATCGGAGAAGCGCTATCCAGTCTGAGTGGTGCGAAGTGGTTCAATGTGCTGGACTTGAGGAGTGATATTACGAGATCCCCATGAGTGAAGCTGACAAAGAGAAGACGGCATTTATATGTCCTCTGGGATTCTTCCACTTCGAAAGTATGTCCCCGGACGCATCGGGAGCCCCTGAAACTTTCCAGCAGTTTATGGAGAAGACGGTGGGGGTTATGAACTTGCTTAAAGTATTGATGTACCTGGATAAACCCATAGTGTTTGGATCCACCTTGGAACGAGATTACTGAAGGAGCTGGGCTGCCTGAAAGCTGAAGGGTTAAAACTTCCCCTGGGTAATTGCCAGTTCTGCAAAACGTCTGTTTGCTAAGTTGGGTACAGAGTTTCACGGTATCGAGTAGCTGGATCCGGCTAAGATACAGGCGGTGACCACTCGGCCATGACCCCAGACTGTGAGTGCTTTGCCCTCGTTCCTCGGGCTCTGTGGTTACTATCGGAGGTTCGTGAAAGGCTGCGCTGAGTCACCCGTTAAATCAGCTTCTCTGCGGTTACCATCCCCTGGGAAAGAAAGGGAGAGGGGAAAAAAAGACAGGAGGGGTGGAGAGTATCTCAGCCTGTGGAGCCCTTTGGTCGAAGGTGCGATGCACAATATGAGGAGGCATTTCAGTCGCTGAAGGAGCTGCTAACGCAGACAGCGGTGCTGGCTTTTGCTGACTCCGGATTGCCGCATGTACTACTCACGGATGCAAGCCGAGAAGGGTTAGGGAGCGTCCTGCATCAAGATCAAGGCATGGGGTTGAACCCGTTGCGTCAGTCAATCGCAGTCTGTGGCCCTCCGAGAAAAAAACTATCCCACGCACAATTTGGGAGTTCTGGCGTTGAAATGGGTGGTAGTGGATAAGCTGAGTGACTACCGCTATGCGGCCAAGTTTGAGGTGCGGAGAGACAACAACCCTCTTGCTTATATTCTGTCCTCGGCGAAACTGGATGCCACAGGTCATCGGTGGTTGGCGGTGTTGTCTGCCGATGATTTCAGCCTGAAGTACCTGCTGGGAAGGAGCAACATAGATGCTGATGCCTTGTCCCGTCGGACGCAGGACTGGTTGGACAAGGACGAGGAATGGTAGAGTGTTCCTGCCCCAGGGGTGAAGGGCATGTGTAATATTGCCATCACCGTGAAGACAGTGGGAAAGGAAGGGCAGTATCGAGCGGTGGAATAATTGGGAGATTGTGATAACGCGATTCCCAAGTTTACTGTAACCTGAATGCTCTGAAGACAAAGCAGGTGCCGGAATTTTGCTCTGGGGAAGTGGCAGCTGCTCAGCGAGCTGATCCCTGCATCCATCCCTACTTCGTACTCTGCCTTGGAGTTTGTCCTCCCAAAGTGTACCACCGCACACTTCTCCAGGTTGAAATCCCTCTGCTACTTATCAGCCAACTTCTGCATTCTATCAATGTCTCTCAGCAAACTTCGACAATCCTCTGCACTATCCACAACTCCACCAACCTTTGTGTCGTCTGCAAACTTGACAATCCCATATCCTGGTCGTTAATAAAACTCACAAAAAATAGAGGTCCCAGATCCGATCCTTGTGGGACACCACTAGTCACAGCCCTCCAATGTGAATGCACTCCCTCCACCACGACCCTCTGGTTACTGCAGGCAAGCCAATTCTGAATCCATCTTGCCAAAGCTCCCTGGATCCCATGCCTTCTGACTTTCTGAATAAGCATACCGTGTGGAACCTTGTCAAATGCCTTACTAAGATGCATGTAGATCACATCTACTGCACTATACTCATCTATATGTCCGGTCACCGCCTCAAGAACTCGATCGGGCTTGTTAGACGCGATCTACCCTTCACAAAGTGATACTGACTGTCCCTGATCAGACCATGATTCTCTAAATGCCCATAGATCCTATCTCTAAGAATCATGTCCAGCAGTTTCCTATCACAGACGTGAAATCCCAGTCAATGATTTTATAGAAACATACACTATTATGAAAAGAATAGATAAGATAGAGGGAGGAAATTTGTTTTGACTGGTAGGTGAGAGTAGAACCAGGGGACACGTCCTCAAGATTCGGGAGAGTAGATGAGAACGGAGATGAGGAGGAATTGTTTTTCCTCGATAGTGGTGCATCTGTGGATTTCTCTGCACAATGAAGCAGTGGAAGCTACCTCAATAAATATATTAAAGTCAAATTTGGATGGATTTTTGCATAAATAGACAATAGATAATAGGTGCAGAAGTAGACCATTCGGCCCGTCGAGCCTGCATCGCCATTTTGAGATCATGGCTGATCATCTACTATCAATACCCGGTTCCTGCCTTGTCCCCATATCCCTTGATTCCCCTATCCATAAGATACCTATCTAGCTCCTTCTTGAAAGCATCCAGAGAATTGGCCTCCGCTGCCTTCCGAGGCAGTGCATTCCAGATCCCCACAACTGTCTGGGAGAAGAAGATTTTCCTTAACTCTGTCCTAAATGACCTACCCCTTATTCTCAAACCATGCCCTCTGATACTTGACTTTCCCAGCATCTGAAACATATTTCCTGCCGCTATCTTGTCCAATCCCTTAATAATCTTATATGTTGCAATCAGATCCCCTCTCAATCTCCTTAATTCCAGCGTGTACTAGCCCAGTCTCTCTAACCTCTCTGCGTAAGACTGTCCTGACATCCCAGGAATTAACCTTGAGAATCTAGGGGAGGTAAGTAGTAGGGGAGGTAAGGGTGATGGAGAAAAGGTAGGTTGGTGGAGCAGAGTCCATGGTCAGATCGCCATGATCTTATTGAATGGCGGAGCAGGCACGATGGGCCAGATGTCCTACTCCTGCTCCTATTTTTTATATTCTTTTGTATTTAACGATCAACCCTTCTTTTTTGACAAAATGAACATTCTTCATGAATTTGTATTTTCACTCAAGTTTAAAATGCTGTGAATCCAATTCAAATTTATAAAACCGGTCTGTGAACACAGCAACTTGGAACAAGGTGATGTCAGCATTAAAAATGACCAATCATGTTGGATTTGCTTGTAGTATACTGTATTGAGTAAATGAGAGGGAAAGGTGCAATGCATGGTATTATTTCAGTATCAGATGGAAAATGTAACAGGCGAACCACTGTTCAATATTGAAATTTAGGGCAACTGAAACATCAGGCAAAGACGAACTCCCTGTGCACAGCATTAGAGATGGAAGTCGAAGCAGTTCAGGATTCAAAAAAATATTTATTCGAATAATCGGGTAACCAATTAATAAGATTTCTCCTTTGACCTGCAGCTGCACTCAAACAGCGTTTCTTTACGGAGATGGAACACACATCCGGAATCCGATTTTCGGAATCCGAAAGTGCGCAGCCAAGAAGACGAGCACGTGCTCGGAGTTCTGAGGCTTCGCTGCCCTGTAGAAGAGCCGATTTCGGGCTGGTGACGCCGAATGAAGCATCGTGGGAGAAAACGTAATGAGGGGAACAGCGGATCAGCTGTCGGAGGTTTCAGTAGTCGGCTCTCATTCCCTCCCGTTGGTAGAGGTGCATTTGCTGTTGTTTCTCCAGTCAGAGAATTGAAAACTACGCGGCAAGTTTTAACACCGTAATCAACGTGTTATTTTGATTTTGTTTACCTTTTCGCCGAGTGGCACCTCTCTGCGCCTTTATTAGGGAGACACAGTGTATGTAGAATGTGGAATTATTGGATGAACCATTAGTTCGTGTTCTGTGGTCTCTTTTGGGACCTTCGCTATTACTTGCTGGTGGGTGGTGGACTCTGATGAGTTTTGCTGAGGTGGAAGGGGAGGGGTGGGTTGATGCTTTGCTGCTGCATGTGCGAGTGAGGTGGGGGAAGCTGTTTTGGGATTCAAACGTTTTTTGTGTCTCATTCTGTGCGGTACTCGTTCTTTTCGTCGATGTCTGCAAGGAGCTAAAATTTCAGCTTGTATATTGATATTCAATGGAACTATTGATTAATAGTTGACATCAACAAGTGAATGCCTTGTTGTCAACAAGAGGCACAGTAAAAAACTTAATAAGGGTTGCAGATCCAGATGCTCTTAATTCATGATGGCAAAATCGTGAAACAATAAATGTCTCTTCTAACACAGCCGTCTACGGCCTTTTCTTTGCCGTGGTCAAGATAAATTACTTAAACACTGATGAGTGGAGTCTTTTTTTATATAATAGGTTACCCGGTAACATTTTCACTTAGTTGCACAAGTTCTGGCAGGACGTGACGCCACACAATTCTCAGCAACCTATTGTTGGCTCCCTCTTCTAAAAACAGTAAATATAGGTCCAATGCCCTCAATCAATGTTATTCATCAGAGTTGGTATCAACATGGTTAATCTGTGCTGCATCTCCAAAGTAGGAGTTATATCCTTCTTCGATTAAGAATCCAAAACTTCACATTTTACTGAAGGTGTTTAACTGCAACGAGGCATCGCTGCTTCTGTGCTGAAATTTATGGTTTTGAGGACAAACATGCAATTTTCTTCTTAAATGCCCGTTGCCTGTTCCATTCCCTGCTTTACCCGAAAATTATTGCGTGTACAGCTCCGACTGTTCAGATAATCATCTCCCTCGGCGATTTTGCTCCAAGGTTGACAATATGAGATTTAATAACATTAAACATGCTTTACCCACTTGTGCAAATGGTACCAACTTCGTTACACAGTCTTTATAGCCCAGAGCCCCAACTGGCTTTGCGGAATGTGGAAATGTGGAATTATTGCATGTGTCATTTGAGTATATTGTGAGTTGTTGGGTACGGGTAATGTCCTGTGGTAACTTACTTGTCACGACTTATTTATTGTTTTGTTTGCTCTAATCCTCCCACAGCCTGCCTAAAAACTAGACCCTTCCATAAAAAACAAGACTGCCAAGGGAAGAGCAGTTGATTTGAAGAGCGTGGGAACTGGACAGTCAGCCCAACTCTTCCATGCTGAACAATGAACATAATTGAATGAGTCACATTCTAAATGGTTCTAAGCGATTCTATACATTCAGCTGTATAAATGCATTTTAAATAGCAGTACCAAAACGGATTCGATCATTTTAGTTACCAGTCTATTCCACCTGGATCATATTGCGCGCAAAATTTCCCGTCGGTTATCATTTAATTTTTTTCTTCTTTTTTAAACAGTTCAGCCCAAGTTTGAGGTTATCTGTAAAAGGGCTGGATGGTTAAGAGCTTGTGAAATGTGTGCAGGATAGTTTTTTGCAACAATACATAGAAGTACCGACTAGAGATGGGGCAGTGTTGGATCTCCTGTTAGGGAATGCGATAGGTCAGCTGACAGATGTATGTGTTGGGGAGCACTTCGGGTCCAGTGATCACAATAGCATTAGCTTCAATATAATTATGGAGAAGGACAGGACTGGACCTAGAGTTGAGATTTTTGATTGGAGAAAGGCTAACTTTGAGGAGATGCGCAGGGATTTAGAGAGAGTGGATTGGGTCAAGTTGTTTTATGGGAAGGATGTAATAGAGAAATGGAGGTCATTTAAGGGTGAAATTATGAGGGTACAGAATCTTTATGTTCCTGTTCGGTTGAAAGGAAAGGTTAAAGGTTTGAAAGCGCCATGGTTTTCAAGGGATATTAGAAACTTGGTTCGAAAAAAGAGGGATGTCTACAATAGATATAGGCAGCATGGAGTAAAGGAATTGCTTGAGGAATATAAAGAATGTAAAAGGAAACTTAAGAAAGAGATTAGAAAAGCTAAAAGAAGTTACGAGTTTGGTTTGGCAAATAAGGTGGAAGTAAATCCGAAAGGCTTCTACAGTTATATTGAAAGCAAGAGGGTAGTGAGGGATAAAATTGGTCCCTTAGAGAATCAGGGTGGTCAGCTATGTGTGGAGCCGAGGGAGATGGGAGAGATTTTGAACGATTTCTTCTCTTCGGTATTCACTAAGGAGAAGGATATTGAATGGTGTAAGGTGTGGGAAACAAGTAAGGAAGTTATGGAACCTATGACAATTAAAGAGGTGGAAGTACTGGCGCTTTTAAGAAATTTAAAGTGGATAAATCTCCGGGTCCTGACCGGATATTCCCCAGGACCTTGAGGGAAGTTTGTGTAGAGATAGCAGGAGCTCTGACGGAGATCTTTCAGATGTCATTAGAAACGGGGATTGTGCCAGAGGATTGGCGAATTGCTCACGTGGCTCCATTGTTTAAAAAGGGTTCTAGAAGTAAGCCTGGCAATTATAGACCTGTCAGTTTGACATCAGTGGTGGGTAAATTAATGGAAAGTATTCTTAGAGATAGTATTTATCATTATCTGGATTGACAGGATCTGATTAGGAGTAGCCAGCATGGATTTGTGCGTGGAAGGTCATGTTTGACAAACCTTATTGAATTTTTTGAAGTAGTTACGAGGAATGTTGACGAGGGTAAGGCTGTGGATGTAGTCTATATTGACTTCAGCAAGGCCTTTGACTAAGTTCCACATGGAAGGATAGTTAAGAAGGTTCAGTCGTTAGGTATTAATGCTGGAGTAATAAAATGGATTCAACAGTGGCTAGATGGGAGATGCCAGAGAGTAGTGGTGGATAATTGTTTATCGGGATGGAGGTCGGTGACTAGCGGGGTGCCTCAGGGATCTGTTTTGGGCCCAATGTTGTTTGTAATATACATAAATGATCTGGATGATGGGGTGGTAAATTGGATTAGTAAGTATGCTGATGATACTAAGGTAGGAGGTGTTGTGGATAATGAGGTGGGTTTTCAAAGCTTGCAGGGAGATTTATGCCGGTTAGAAGAATGGGTTGAACGTTGGCAGATGGAGTTTAATGCTGAGAAGTGTGAGGTTCTACATTTCGGCAGGAATAATCCAAATAGAACATACAGGGTAAATGGTAGGGCATTGAGGAATGCAGTGGAACAGAGAGATCTAGGAATAACAGTGCATAGTTCCCTGAAGGTGGAGTCTCATGTAGATGGGGTGGTGAAGAAGGCTTTTGGAACGCTGGCCTTTATAAATCAGAGCATTGAGTACAGAAGTTGGGATGCAATGTTAAAATTGTACAAGGCATTGGTAAGGCCAAATTTGGAATATTGTGTACAGTTCTGGTCACCGAATTATAGGAAAGATATCAATAAATTAGAGGGAGTGCAGAGACGATTTACTAGGATGTTACCTGGGTTTCAGCACTTATGTTACAGAGAAAGGTTGAACAAGTTAGGTCTCTATTCATTGGAGCGTAGAAGGTTGAGGGGGGATTTGATCGAGGTATTTAAAATGTTGAGAGGGATAGATAGAGTTGACATGAATAGGCTGTTTCCATTGAGAGTAGGGGAGATTCAAACGAGAGGACATGATTTGAGAGTTAGGGGGCAAAAGTTTAAGGGAAACATGAGGGGGTATTTCTTTACTCAGAGAGTGATAGCTGTGTGGAATGAGCTTCCTGTAGAAGTAGTAGAGGCCAGTTCAGTTGTGTCATTTAAGGTAAAATTGGATAGGTATATGGACAGGAAAGGAGTGGAGGGTTATGGGCTGAGTGCGGGTAGGTGGGACTAGGTGAGATTAAGAGTTCGGCACGGACCAGGAGGGCCGGAATGGCCTGTTTCCGTGCTGTGATTGTTATATGGTTATATGGTTATATCTACCCTGGAGGAAAGACGCATCTCACCTGAGCCCCTTATGCCCCATTAGTAAATAACAGAAAGCCACTGCATAACATCCCGCATAAGACAAGCCGTCTTGGTCTATACAGTCTCTACTTATAAATCAAACAGGAACATGAACTCGATCGAAAACGTGTAATTTCACTTTGCTTTGACTGCAGCTCCTGACACACTGATTTCCCACAATTACTTAATGCTGCAAATTATCTGTTCTTTTCTTAATGCTCGTTCTGCTAATAAATATCTTCAGTCGTGTAGCTCTACCGGAAATGCTGTCAATTGCGTGCTCAAGACTGATCTGCCGAGTTCTTGAGAAGAATATTGTTTCAATTAAGATTGACTGCTGTTATATGTCCCCATTGAAGCCTGCTTATGGGGCCAAGGAGAATGTTTTATTCCATTTTCCATACTGGCGGATTGAGTCATTTGTTAATGCGAAAATAAACCCGACATGCATCAGATGAGAATCTCAGCTTGAGTACACACTGTCATAGTTTCTTCGCATACGTTAGCCGATTTCTGAACTTTTCTTGAACATTGGCTCAATATTGTAACTTATAGCAAGTTTTTTGTATGACACTGCACGACCGTCGAGTAAATTGCTAACTTTACACCAACACTTATTTCTCTCGATGATCCTCGCTTTTTACTAGACAATTCCAATTTACTTAAATATACGTTACCAAGGTATTCAGTAAAGAGTGATTTGAATTTTCCATTGTTTCAACTGTTTTCTCAAATTCAGAGCAATTATAGATCCTCTTCGTCCAATGCCTGGGCCTTAATCCTGAAATACTCAGTTTTCCAAAATGTAATATTTAATATTCATTTTGCTTTGACCATTTTCTTTTTAAAATTGACCTGCTATGCCTCATAATTGTTTTCAATTCAGGATCATTCTGCGAATTACATCCACTGTGTTTGCTAATTCTATAATGTTAAAAATATCTTGTTCCAGACGGCTCAGTTAAGTGAGCCATGTCGAGCTTTGTAAAGTTACAACAACCTTTTAAGATGTCCTACTTTTCACAGACACATAGAAACGTAGAAATATAAAGAGGGTATAGCATAATACAGGCCTTAGGCCCATAAAGTTGTGCCGAATATCTCCCTACCCTAGAAATTACTAGGCTTACCTATAGCCCTCAATTTTACTATGCTCCATGTACCTATCTAAACGTCTCTTAAAAGACCCTATCGTATCCGCCTCCACCACCGGTGCTGGCAGTCTATTTCACCGAATCACCACTCTCTGAGTAAAACCTTATCCCTCACATCTCCTCTGTACCTATTCCCAAGCATCTGTGCCCTCTTGTGTCAAAAATGTCAGCTCTGGAAACAAGTCTCTGACTATCCACACGACCAATGCCTCTCATTATCTTATACACTATTTTCATAGAGGATTGGACACAGGTCTAGACGTTATACTAAATTTTTCATCAAAATAAATATCGACATCAGCCGCTTTTAGCTTCTTTTTGTAAATACGGTAATTAGTTCAAGTAAATAATGATGTCTCCATAAGATCCTCCCTGATGATTACTACTGGATATAAATATATCAGGGTGCGAAGGCAATGTATTGGATACTCAAAGGTTTCGATAACAATGCATCCACCACCAGCAATCTTGTCGTTGATCATTTACTACATCTGCATTGCGGTTATTGGCATTCCTGGTAAAGTATTATTGTTTATTATCAATCAGCGAAATTTGCAAAGTTGTATAACCGCTGTGTTTACTTGTATGGACGCTTTCTGAGTGTTGATGGCTTTTTCCCTCATACTTTTCTCCCGTTCTCATTAATCTTTTGCACCTTTTGTTTTATTGGCACTATTGTTTAATTGCATACATTTCCGTGAAACTTGTATTTCCTAATAGCACTTTTGTCTCAAATAGTCCTGTAGTTTTTTTTTTCTCTACAGCACGTAATCTTTAGTGGTTTTGATCCGTATTATATCATCTCTCATTCTGCTAGAAATCACCCAGCTAAATTAGGAGCAATTACGATCCTATTTCATCTGCACGATCAGTTTGAAACAACATGTGCATTTGGCGTTGATATTCTTTTATTACTGTCAAGTGTACAAAGATACAGTCAGAAACTTGCCATGCATTCTCTTCATATGTACATATCCAAGTCATTACCCAATGTTTTTAAGGAAGATTAAGGTAAAATAATAACAATGCTGGATAAAGTTTAGAAGCTACTCAGAACGTGCGGTACATGAAAATAATTAAGCTCACGTTCAGAACGACTGAGATTGTGGGTCAAGAATCCATATTAGAGGATGATAGTCGATTTAATAATCTGCGGAATAGGGGTTAGCCGATTAGTTGGAGACAGGTCCTTGTGATCTATACTTTTCAACGGGGCCTGTAGGAACATTGTCTGTGGGTCAATGTTAAGTTAGCAAGGGCTAAAATAAAAGAATGGTTTTATCGGAGCGGCCATTGTTGGAACAGACAATGTTAAAGTGGTCAGGCTGTGGTTCAAATTTGTGCGAGAACATGCAGATACTAGAATTAAGTTTGTGATTTTAGAAGTAAAACTGATCTGGGCAGATTGGTAATTCGGGCAGTATAAAACTTCTCCTCTAAAATGTAGGATTTCTGTGTCTCCATTGTGGCTACATTTGCAGGAGAATGTCGAGAGGAGGTTCACCAAAATGTATCCCGGAATGAAAAGGTTATCATACCAGGAACGCTTGATGGCTCCTGGTTTGTACTCGCGGGGGTATCTTATTGAATCCTTGCAAATGTTGAAAGGCCTAGACAGCGAAGATGTGGTGGAACGAATGTTTCCCATGGTGGAACAGTCCAGTACAGGAGGGCATAGCCTCAGTATAGAGGGGCGCCTTTTCAAAACCGACAAAAGAGGAATACTTTATGCAAAGGGTGGTGAATATATGGAATCTGTTGCCACATGCAGCTGTGGTGGCCAGGTCGTTGGGTGTATTTAAAACAGAGAATGATAGCTTCTTGGTTGGACATGGCATGGATTTTGAGCTAATGCTGGATTTACTCAGAACCATTCGGGAGGATGGGAACTTAATTAGAAGCAAGTTTAAATTTGTGATCATAACTAATTGCAGGCTTCGGATAGTCGACTGGTGACCATCAGAAGAAGTAATCGGATTAAACAGTCAGTGCACGATTTACCTGTGGCCGTTCCCCTCAGCATCAAGTCTACATTTTAGGACTCTGTTGGGGGTTGGGAGCGGAGTGTTTACCTATCAGGACACAACAATAACAGCCAGGCCAGTGGCACTCAGGCCGGCTCTGGGGCTCAAGCGTGAACAATAAAGTCAGACAGGGCTGAAGAGATCGGATAGTCGATAGCAAGGAATATTATGTTTTCTCCTAGGTGCTAGGGTCCAGGATCCCTCAGAGCGACGTGGAAGATTCTAAAGGGGGAAGGGAGAACAACCAGGGTAGTGTTGCACATTGGCACCATTGAAAGCGAAAGGGAGAAAAAGGCTTTCCGCAGTTAAGGTAGGGAATTCATTAGCAAGTTGTAAAGCAGGACCTCCAACGTAATAATATCTCAATTGCTGCCTGTGCCCTGCGCTAGTGCGCCTAAGATTGGGATGATTTGGCAGGTAAATGCGTGACTGTAGAAAAAGTACATGGGACAGGCTCTCAGTTTCCTGTATAATTGGAATCTCCCGTGGGAAAGGCCTGACCTATACTAAAAGAGGAGTTAAAACTGAACCCAATGGGGACAAACCTCTTTACGGCAGATATCCCAGAGCGGTTGGGGAGAGTTTAAACTAAATGGCAGAGGGACCGGAAACGGAGTGTTATGACGGTAGATGGGTCAGTTGGTATTGAAGTCGATGCAATGTGCAATGACACTATGAAGAAGGACAGACACATAGACGATAACGCAATACTGCAGACAGTGGGATTATCTCGAGTAACATGAGGGCAAAATCGAAATCGGCGATGAAACAGAAACGTTTCCGGGAAGAGATGGAACATCTGGTAGCACAGTTAACGATCAGCATGTTTGGTGTGGGCATCACAGAGTCCTGCATGGAAAATGATCAGAGTTGGGAGCTTCGCATTCAAGGAAGAGGACAAAACCAGACACCCTGGAGGAACGTAGCACGTCGGTTAGCATCCGTGGAAGCGAAACGTCAACGTTTCGGACCGAGAACCTTCGTCAGGACTGAAGACGGAGATTGTAGGGGCCCTATATGGAAATGGAGGGAGGGTGGGAAGGAGATGGCTGGTAGGTTTCAGGTGAAAAACCAGTAAAAGGAACGACCAAGGGGTGGGAGAGGGGAGGCAGGGAGGGGATAGGCAGGAATGGTGAAGAAAGAATGTAAGGGGAAAGCACTATGGATAGTAGAAGGAGGCGGAATCATTAGGGAGGTGACTGGCAGCTGTAGGAGGCGGCAGAGTGAAAGTGGGATGGGGGAAGGGAGAGGGAGGGAATTACCGGAAGTTGGAGAATTCAATGTTCATGCTAAGGGGCTGGAGACTACCCAGACGGTATATGAGGTGTTGCTCCGCCAACCTGAGTTTGCCCTCATCGTGACAGTAGAGGAATCCATGTATGGACATATCCGAATGGGAATGTGAAGCACAGTTGAAGTGAGTGGCAACCAGGAGATCCTGTCAGTGGTGGCTGATGGAGCGGAGGTGCTCGACGAAGCTGTCCGCCAATCTGCTTCGGGTCTCACCGGTGTGGAGAAGTCCGCAACGGGAGCACCGGATGCAATATCTAACCCTAACAGACTCACAAGTGAAATGTTGCGTCACCTGGAAGGACTGTTCGTGACCCAGAATGGTGTTCAGAGTGGTGGTGTAGTACTTAAGCTTCCAGGGATAAATGCCAGGAGGGAGATCAGTGGGTTGGTATGTGTGGACCAGGGAGTCGCGGACAGAACGATCCGTGTGGAATGCGGAAAAGGGTAGAGAGACAAAGTTGTGCTTAGTAGTGGGGTCCTGCTGAAGGTGGCGGAAGTTATGGAAGATAATGTGCTCGATCCGGAAACTGGTGGGATGGTAGGTGAGGACAAGGGGAACTCTGTCCCTGATGTGGTGACGGAAGGATGGGGTGATGGCCGAAGTGCGGGTTATGGAGGAGATGCGGGTGAGGGCATCTTTGATGCCGGCAGAAGGGAAACCACGATCCTTAAAGAAAGAGGACATTTGAGATGTCCTGGAAAGGATAGGCTCATCCTGTGAGCAGATGCGACGCAGACGGAGAAACTGGGAATAGGGCATAGCATTTTCGCATGCCTCCTGCTACTACCCATCGTGCATTCCCCTCACGTTGCTTCTTCACCTTTCCCGCCTATCCGGTCCGTGCTTCCCCTCCACCACCAGTTGATCTTTTCCCTTAATGGTTTTCACTTGGCACCTACCAGCCTTCTCCTTCCCACCCTCACCCCCTCTACTTTATAGGGACCCTACCCACTCCACTTCAGTCCAGACAAAGGATCCCGGCCCGAAACGTTGACAGTTCGTTTCCACGGATGCTGCCCGACCCGCCGAGTTCCTCCAGCGCGTTATGCGTGTTGCTTTGACCCCAGCGTCTGCAGAGTATTTTGTCTAGAAGACAAAGCTGGCTGGAAGAGCAGGGTATGCTGGTATGTAGAGCCGGGGATGACTCTGTTGGGTAAAAAACAATTGGCATTATATCCATCATAAGAGCTGATATAGGATGGGGAGATGTTAACAACTTATAGGCTTACATATTGTAAGATTAAAAATACACTGATGTGAGGTATATACATGTCCCTGAACAGTACACTGTGTGTGGGATGCACATTTCAAGGGATACTAGGAAAGGCATGAAATAAGTACAGTATTCCAATTGTCACAGAGGTTTTCAATAACCAGATAGATTGGGAAAATCAGGTTGTTTCTGGATCACGAGAAAGAATTTTCTCAATGCCTATGAGATGGCTTTTTAGAGCCACTTATGGTTGTAACTACCAGGGGAAAGGTAATTCTAGATTTGATTTTGCTGAATAACCAAGATTAGATTCGATAGATTAAGGTAAATGAATCCTTAGGAATCCGTGTCATAATATAAGAGAATTCACCTGCAGTTGGAGTGCGAGAGCATATCGTCATTTGTATCAGTACTATAGTAAAGTAGTTGGAATTGCAGAAGTATTGGAGAAGAGTTCGCTAAAGTTGATTGGAAGGGTAGACGGACAGAATAAATGTGGAGAGGATGCTTCTTGGGTGAGTGAGGGTACGACCAGTGTGCACTGTGTTGCATCGAAGAAAATTGTATGATGGTACCTGATAACGTTTTCCAGTCTCCCGAGGAGCTATGAATCGCCAGTCAGGTTATTGGCGATCTCCACTCCTATGAAGTTGAATTAAGTGATTATGCAGAAAGTTTGAAGTTAATAACTTATCAGGGGTGATTCATACGTTCGTGACCTAGGTAGAAGAAGAGCAGTTATTAACCAAAATTTCTGCAGAATCACTCAAATATTTGAACTTCATGTACGTATAACGAGCTCTGTATAACTCAAACACGAGGAAATCTGCAGGTGCTGGAAATTCAAACAACAACACACACAAAATGCTGGTGTAACACAGCAGACCAGGCAGCATCTATAGGGAGAAGCGCTGTCGACGTCTCGGCCCGAAACGTCGACGGCGCTTCTCCTTATAGATGCTGCCAAGTTTGTATAACTCATCTCCTTCTACGTTAGGCAACGAACTTATCAATCACCCATGCTGTGGACACTTTCTGGCGGTCCAAGATCTGTCTGCTCCTCGAAAGCTGGATTAACTGTGACAAAGTCGGAGGGAACGATGTTGAAAAATAAATGTGCTAGGCTTTCAAAAATTGACTCCTTCTACCTTAGGACACGAACCTATCAATCACGCCTCGTAGATGGCTCCTTGACTGTCGGTATAGATAACATGGGCTCATATGATCTTTTTGTTTCTGTAAAACACTTAATAATTGAAATATCTATGAAACTCCGGCTCTCTTTAATTGGATCCCTCCCACACATGCACGTTTACCTCATTCATCAAGGTCTGGTCTATGGAAGGACTGCTCTCTCCATGAATCCTTTTTCCATTCTTTAATTCTGTCATTCCTTTAAACCAAGTCATTTAAATATATAGAAATAATTGTGGTCCCTTCATTGACTCCTGCGAAATTCTACCATTCTGAAAAAAGGGCTCCTAATCCATAGCCTCTGAATTGTGCCAGTCAACAGTTCCTCCAACCTTGCTAGTACCTTGTCTGTGCAATCATGAGTTCACATTGAGCAGCCTCATGGCCACAAGGTGCCTAATATGTGTCACCATGTTCCAGTAAATAATCGACTTTCCTTCGCCTCAACTGGCTGGTATGTCCTCAAAGAATTTTATATGAATTTTAGGCGTGCTGTTACCTTAGTGGAAACATAGAGAAATTGTTTTACATGATTAGTTACATAAACTGTTGCAACATTTTACTCTTAACAATGGACTTATCCAAACATGACATTTCTATAGGAAGGAAAAACATAAGCTGCAGAGGCTCTGACTTCAATATACCATCATAACGTGTCAATGGCGTGGTTAGAAAAACGGAGAATTGCTGAAGTTGTTTGACTGCTAAACACTGCTTCTTCACAGAATTGAAGACTCCGGCTCCTCTATTCTTCCTACTATACTCATCACAGCGTGGCACAATTGAACTCTAACCTGTTGCGTTGTATCTCGAGCAAAGGCGAGTCCGAGTATAGGAAGGGTAAAGACTAATTCATAACATGATGTCCTCTCCTTCAGTGCCAGCAAAACCAAACAGCTATGGCTTGATCCCAGGAATAGTGCTATGCACATCCTCCTTTTGTGTGTATCTAGGAGTAAAGGATTAGAGCAGTGAGCCCTCCAAATTCCTCGGAGTAAACCTCAGCAAAGAGTGTCCAGGTATACCAAAGAGTTGTCACCCAACATGGTTTGACAACTCCTCTTTGTCCTCACCAATTGAAAATAATATTATTCCTCCCCGTCAACCCTCACCGATTGTTACTGATGCACCCGAAAACACACCCTCTCTGTAATGTTTCACTGCTAATGTTATGGTTTCTCTTTAGCAGCATATTTGGGTTATGACTGGTGATACCGAGGACGGGAAAGTGGGCCATCCAATGTGGGTCATTCATCCCTGTCAGCCCGCACCAATGTTTACTGATGCTCCACAAAACACACCCCAACTGTACGCATTACGGCCTGGTAACTGTTGTGCACATGTCCGCAATTTGGTAGCTCAGCCTCCTCTCTATGGGTTCTGACTATATTTTTTCTCTGCCGCAGTGAAACAATCTGAATAACGAAACCCACACGGACCATTCTCTCTTCCTACATCTTCCATCCATTTCAAAAGCGAAAAGGCACGTACTGACTGTTTATACCGATATGTAATAAATGCTACCACAGAACAATAAGGTGAATTTTTGTCTTTGCAATCTATTTCCCTATTATTCTCCTGTTATTTTTACTTGCACCCCACTTTCTCAGCAGCTTTTAGAGGTTATTCTCCATTTGCTGTGTTCACACCATGTTCCTCAGGATTAAATAGTATACCGCACACGCACAAAAAATATAAACACATACCGTTCTTCATCTCATTCCAAACACACGCTCACACCATTATCGGTCTCTCTCTCTCTCTCTCACACACACACACACACACACACACACACACACACACACACACAGACTCACACACACACACACACACACACAGACACACACACACACGCACACACACACACACACACACATACACACACACACACACAAACAAACCCTTACAGTCGCAACACGTAGACGGACTCCGTCTGTCTTCTTTTGCAGCTAACCTGGCCGTGATTGCGGTATTGCTACGCCGGCGGTGCGGTCTCTCCAGATGCATCACTGTCTACCTGCTGTCCATGGCGGTGACGGATCTCCTGGTCGTCATTACTGGCGTGATATTACACCGGATTGTTCCCATGCTTTTACCGTCCAATATTTTGACCACCGTTCCGGCCTGCATTATAAACTTCGTGTTAATATTTATCATAAGAGACTGTTACATCTGGGTAACGGTGATGTTTACTTTTGATCGGTATGTGGCTATTTGCTGCCAGAAATTAAAGACGAAGTATTGCACAGAGCGAACAGCCAGTGTGGTGATCGGAACGGTTACTGTCGTCAGCTGCTTTAAAAGTGGATTTAATGCTTTTGTATATGAAGTTCCAAAGAAAAATGAGCGCACACAATGCATGCTGAAATCCGTATATTATACCTCAGCTGCCTGGATAGCATTTGACTGGATTGATAGTATTTTAACCCTGTGTTTGCCATTCGTTCTAATCTGTCTATTCAATTTCCGAACCGTGAAGCATATTTTGAGGGCCATTAGAATCCGCAGGAGATTGCAGAGCGGCGGGAACACTGAGAGTCAGAATGACCCGGAAGTGAGCAGTCGCAGGAAGTCTATCGTCCTGCTGCTAAGTATCTCGGGCATCTTTATCCTCTTGTGGCTGCTACCGCTGGTCTCATTCCTCTACATTCGCATTGGCAATGTCACTTATTTTACAGGCTCCAATTTCAGTGAATCAGTTCTTCCTCTGGAAGAAAGCGGGTACGTGCTTCAGTTCCTGTGTGCTTGTGTGAACCCATTCATTTATGCCGGAACACAGAGTAAGATCAGAGACGAGATAAAGTTGGGACTGAAATATCCACTCACTCTCGTTATTAAATTATTTTAAGAAACATGCTGTTTGTAATTGTTCCATTCTCTAGCACTTCATCCGGAAGATGTTTCCTCATACCCAGAACCCCGTTTCCTCGCTGATGGAGAATTCTGCTCTCTGAAACGCATAGTTTCTTTTGCTTTACGTTGGTCAATTGATTCATAAGTTTTGTTGGGTAGAAAGAAGTACAGTTTATAAATCAGCGCATTCTAATAAATAAGGGGCAGTGGCTGCAGACAAACCAATTGTTTTCTTCTTGCCATGAAGTCGATGGAATGAAGGCTGTCATTTTGTGAAGCTACTCTGTATCCTCCAATTTCTGAACTGGTATTACTCGGCTGAATCAGAATGTTAAAGTAGAATGTTTTAGCCAGAGGTAGTCAGTCAATGGAGTGCACTGCCACGGACTGTGAAGGCCACATTCGTGGGTATATCTAAGGTGTATGCTGACCGTTTTACGATCGGCTAGGGCATCAAGTGACATGCGAGAATGCGGCTGTATGTGTTATGTGTGATCCGGGATCAGCCATGATGAAATTTCGGAGCAGATCCGTTGGGCTGAATGGTCTACTTCTGATCCTATGTCTATATGGTCTTTGCTCTTATGACCTCGAGCAATCGGGATCGAAATGCATCATTTGAACTGTTACGGAAAGTGTAAAACGATGTGAGGTGTCCAATACGATTGTAATGCGTGCGCTGTAAATTTTCACTGCTCATGTATGGGCCTATCTGTAATGTTCCGCTGTTAATGTAATGGTTTCTTTTTAGCAGCATATTTGGGTTAGGACTAGTGATAACTGGGACTTTGGAATGTGTGCCGTCCAATGTGAATCTTACGTTTGGGTCTGAGGGAAGGAAGTGGCGTGCTTTTGTCGGCGAGGGAAGACGAGAGAAGACGCGAATGGAGAAAGTTCGTAGACCAATGGATGGATTGGACTTGTAGCAAGGATCCGAGGGACGGTGACGCTCGGAGGAGGTCGACGAGGAAGGAATGAATGGAACCGTGAATTTCACCGTTGCGCATTAGACTATTTCATGAGAATGGGCCCCTTTCTTTGTTCGTTTCATTACTAACCGTATAGTTAAGAATGATAAAGTTCCATAGTTTAATTTCATATTGTGTACTGTTTGCCATTTTGTGCTACTGATTTGTACCAAGGAACACATCACGCAGAATCCATCCAGACAGGATTTAGTAGAATGTTACCTGGTTTTCAGCACATAAGTTACAACGAAAGTTTGAACAAGTTATGTCTTTATTCTTTGGAACGTAGAAAGTTGAGGGGAGACTTGGTAGAGGTACTTAAAATTATGAGGGGGACAGATAGGGTTGACTTGGATAGGGTTTTTCCATTGAGAATATTGGGGGATTCAAACAAGAGGACATGTGTCGAGAGTTAGTGAGCAAAAGTGTACGGGTAACACCAGGAGAAATGTCTTTACTCAGAGAGTGGTAGCTCTATGGAACGAGCTTCCAGTAGAAGTGGTAGAAGCAGGATCGATATTGCCATTTAACGTAAAATTGTATAGGTTTACGAACGGGAAAAGAAATGTGGCTTATGGGCTGAGTGCAAGAAGGTGGGACTATGTGATAAAGCGTTCGGCGCGGACTAGAAGGGCCGAGATGGCCTGTTTCCGTGTTGTAATTTTTATATTGTTATATGGCGATATGGATACTCAGAGGGAGGAGGCTGATCAACTAATCAACCCACCTGACGATGAGTCCACACTGGTCCTTAAGCAACACCGGGTAAGATCTACCCTGAGGAAAGTAAGTGCGTGTAAGGTAATTGGCCCAGACGGAGTGCCCGTCCGGGCACTGACAGCATGTGCCGACCAGCTTGAGGAGTTGTTTACAAGTATATTTAACCTCTCACTGCAGCAAGCTGCTGTTCCAACGGGATTTAAAACCTCCACCATCATCCCAGTGCCCAAATAATCAACTGTGAAGTGACTAAATGTCTTCCGCCCTGTAGCGCTGACACCCATACTCATGAAGATTTTTGAGAGACTGGTGCTCTCACATCTTAAGGCTATAATCCCACCTAATCTGGACAAACAGCAGTCTGCCTCACGGGCAAATCACTCCACAGAGGATGCAATCACAACAGCCCTCCATATTGCTCTGACTCACTTACAATTTCCGAACACTTATGTGAGGATGTTATTTGTTGAATTCAGTTCTGCATTTAACATAGTCATCCCCCATAAACCGGTCTGAAAGCTGAAAGCTTGGCCTGGGTTCCTGCTTGTGCTCATGGGTCATGGACTTTCTCACAGACCGATCACAGCAAGGCAGAGTTGGTAACCACTACTCCACCACACTTATCTTAAAAATAGGCACCCCGAAGGGCTGTGTGCTAAACCGTACGCTCTACACACTTTTCACACATAACTGCACCCCCATCGACACCTCCAATTCCGTAAGTAAATTTGCGGACGATATCACAGTTGTTGGCCTGATCTCGGACGAGGATGAAACAGCCCACAGGCTCGAGGTGGATCATCTGATGGAGTGGTGTAAGGACAACGACTGGTCCTTAATACTTCTAAAACAAAAGAGATGATGATTGACTTGAGGACATCAAAGGACAGAGTACACACCCCCTACACATACATGGAGAAGTAGTGAAAAGTGTGGAAAATTAAATTTCCTTGGAGTTATGTTGTCAAAACAGCTAGCATGGACCATCAACACCTCGCTGCTTGTAAAAAAAGGCACAACAAAGACTCTTCTTCCTCAGAAAGCTGAAACAGGCCAAACTCCAACAAAAGCTATTGCTTAACTTCTACAAAATCACAATTGAAACAACCCTGACCAACAGCGCCACAGTGTGGTATACCATCTGCTCAGCCGCTGAGCGATAAGACCTGCATCGCGTGGTGAAGGCGGCCCAGCGAATTGTCAGGATGCAGATCCCAGGACTGGACATCATCTATTCCAGCAGACTCAGGAGGAAAACAATCAGCATGACCAGAGACACCACACACCCCGGCCACTCCCTGTTTGAACCACTGCCGTCCAGCAAAAGGTTCAGGAAACTAAAAGCCAGAACAAATAGACTCAGGAACAGCTTCTCCCCCAGAGATGTGGCCTCCATCACACCACTGCCACAGAACAATGACTGAGACTGGGAGCACACACATGCACAAGCGTGATCTCAGATATTTGCACTAACGGCACTTTGTGCATTACTGTGATAATGCGGCTGCAACTAATTTTCTGCTACTTATCTATTTATTCCTGTTTTTCTATTACTGTCTTATTTTTTGTCCACCGCCAAACAGAGTTTCGTTGAACCTATGTGTAATGACCATAATGATCTTTTAATTCAATTCAATTCTGAGCGGTGGCGGAACAGGTGAATAGAAAGTCGAGTGTCCCGTAGCTGGGGAAGGAGATTACAAAGACAGGGTTCTATCGTTCCTGAGGAGTGAGGGGAAGAAGCGGTCGGATTTGCAATGTCTAATAAGACCCCGTCCTCTTTAGCACTCTGGCGAATAATTCAAAAAATGCCCAGTTTCAAAGTCCCTGCTCTGATAGTCTCCGCCTATTTTCTGGAATAACGCCCACCCCTAAAGGCGAAGAGTAATATGGAACTTGGGCGGAGCAGACCTCTCAGTGGTTAGATGAGTGGCAGTACTGTGATGTAAAGCGACAAATATTGGTTTGAGTGGGCGGGCTGCTGACGTTGTAACAGCCGTCACCTTACTGTATCCCGTAGCTAAAACTGTCGAAAGCGCTGGAACTCGCTTTTGGCCGAACAGAAAGCCCAAATGGAGCTCAAAGCGTGGTTTCAGAACATGTGTCAGGAGAAGAGGGCGAAGCTTTCTTCTTACATTTTTTCGGCAAGAGAGGCAGTCAAATTGATTGCGTTGCAGAGGGGTTATTCAGGCTGTTGAGGTGGATCAGTTAATAGTGGATCAGATAGCGAAGCGTGCCCAGTTCCAAGAATGGTTGCTTGGGGTCTCCGATAATCTCGTAAGACGCGCCCCTCCATCTTTTATTCAGGTGATTAGAGAGGTGCGGGAGGAGAAGAACGCGTCGGAGGCGCGGGCGGGGAGCGTGTGGTCCTTCAGCATGGCACAGTCCTCGGTAGTGGTCCCATGCGGTGAAATACCACAGATAGACTCTCCAGGGTAGAGGTAGGGGAGACTGTGGCGGAGTTGAGAAGTGAGATATCTCGGTTGTTATCAGCAGGTTGCCCCCCTTTATATGATGGAACTGATGGGGGGGGGCGAATTCCCTAAGAGGACGAACAATGCGAAGGGCTGCTAGCAGGCGGTGTCACGTGAAAGGTGGGTGAGCCCCGTTCACTAAGGAGAGAGAGTCCCTGGGAAAACTTAGAGAAGACCCAGTGAGGGAACGGCCTGGTGTCTTTGGGTGTCACGTTCCCAGCAATATACCACGGAAACCCCGAAAACGAAATACCCTATTTCTGAAAGCTTAGTGAGACAATGCTCATGAGTGTCGCTACGGATAGAGGGTATCTGGGCTAAAACCATACTCGACATTTGGTCGCAAGTCACATTGTTGTACCGTTCGTTTTTCAGCGGTACCTGAAGCATTTACCATTGACACCGTTCAGGACGGTCTGTGGGCTTAGTGCTGGTGATTATCCACTACGACGGTTATTTGTCAGTGAAGCTGGAGTTCTCGGAGGCAGATGTGAGAGTGTCTGAGGCCCTTGATACATTAGTGCTGGTTTGTCCAGACCCCGTTGAAAAGGACGGCTTTCCTATTTTGGTAGAGACCAACACCCCTCATGTGAGAAGGCTCATAGGGTGCTGCAAGGAAAAGCATGGCGAGAGCATTTTGGCAACATTATCCGTACACCTGGAGGTTCGAGCTACTTTTGAGGAAGTTCGTTGCTGAACTTGGCTGGATACCGAATGTAGACGAGGGACTGTGTGTTTAATCCATTTGATGCCGGTTGCGGTGCGGCCTGGGGAAGTAGCGAGAGTGATGGGGACTCCTAAATTTGCTCGAATGCCTGAGGACGAGGCACTGTTTGCGGACGCTCAGGAAGACCACGAGGGGTAGTCGGGATTTCCTGCTGGTATACTGGTGAGGCCCGAACTGAAGAAACCCTCTGTTGTACAAGCGAGCAGGATGGAAGTGATTGTCAGAAACACTACGAAGAGGGAGGTCACGTTCAAGCGGCGAATGCTCCTGGCGTATCTGTTCCCGGTGACGGTAATATCTAGTATCTTTGTGAGACAAGCGGGGGAGGGGGGCGATATTGGAAAAAAGGGGAAAAGTTGGCAACTGAGTCATTCAACTTCGGTGACTCCTCGGGTTCCTGCGGATTACAAGAGGAGGTTGGTAGAGAAGATGTTGAAGCTGGAAGGCGTCTTTTCCACTGACGAGTTTGATCTGGGTTGCTCCAAGGGCACTCGTCACACTATCCGGGCGATCAAGGACACCCCATTGAGAGAGAGGTCGCGGAATCTGGCCCCTGCAGAAGTGGAAGACGTTCAGCAGCATTTATATAGGTTGAGGAAAGTTGTAATCATCACCGAGCCCCGAAGCCCTTATGCATCCCCAATAGTAGTGACCCGCTTGAAGAATGGGAAGGTACGGATGCATGTGGACTACAGGACTCTAAACAGGCGCACCATCCTTGATCAGTATATTGTGACGAGGAGCGAAGACGCGCTAGCCTGTCTGAGTGGTGCGAAGTGGGTCAGTGTGCTGCGCTTGAGGAGTGTTATTACCAGATCCCCATGAGTGAGGCTAACAAAGAGAAGACGGCATTTATATGTCCCCTGAGATTCTTCCAGCTCGCAAGGATGCCCCAGGACGTATCGGGAGCCCCTGAAACCTTCCAGCAGGTTATGCAGAAGACGGTGAGAGATATGCATCAATACTTCATGCTTGAAGTATTGATGCAACTGGATAAACTCATAGTATTTTGATCCACCTTAGAGGAACATGAAGCGAGGTTACTGAAGGTGCTGGGCCTTCTGAAAGCTGAAGGGTTGAAATTTCCCCTGGGCAACTGCCTGTTCTGCAAAACGTCTGTTAGCTAAGTTGGGTACAAAGTCTCGTGGTATGGAGTAGCTAGACCCGGCTAAGATACAGGCGGTGACCACTCGGCCAGGACACTAGACTGTGAGCGCTTTGCCCTTTTTCCTCGGGTTCTGTGTTTACTATCGAAGGTTCGTGAAAGGCTGCGTTGAATCATCCGTTGAATCAGCTTCTCTGCGGTTACCATCCCCTGGGAATGAAAGGGAGAGGGAAAAAGAAGACAGGAGGGTGGAGACTATCTCAGCCTGTTGGAGCCCTTTGGTCGTAGGGGCGATGCACAATGTGAGGAGACCTTTCAATCGCTGAAGGAGCTACTAACCCAGGCACCGGTGCTTGCTTTTGCGGACTCCCGATTTCCGTATGTACTATTCACGGATGCCAGCCGAGAGGGGTTAGGGGGCGTCCTGCATCAGGAAGAATGCAGGGGGTTGAACCCGTTGCGTTCATCAGCCGAAGTCTGTGGTCCTCCGAGAAAAAAAACCTATCCAACGCACTTTGGTATTTCTGGCGTTGAAATGGGCGGTAGTGGATAAGTTGAGTGACTACCGCTATGCGGCCAAGTTAGAGGTGCGGAGAGACAACAACCTTCTAACTTATATTCTGACCTCTGCGAAACTGGATGCCACAGTTTATCGGTGGTTGGCAGTGTTGTCTGTCGATGATTTCAGCCTGATGTACCTGCTGGGAAGTGGGAACATAGATGTTGGTGCTTTGTCGCGACGGACGCAGGAGGGGCTGGACAGGGACAAGGAATGGGAGAGCGTTCCTACCCCAGGTGAAGGGCATGTCTAATTTTGCCATCACCATGAAGGCAGAGGGAAAGGAGGGAGCGGTGGAATAATAGGGAGATTCTGATGACGCTATTCCCCAAGTGTACTGTTATCTGATTCATCTGAAGACAAAGCAGCCGCTGGAATTTTGTTCTGGGGAAGTGGCAGCTGCTTAGCTAGATGATCCCTGCATCCGTCCCTACTTTGTACTCTGCCTTGGAGTTTGTCCTTCCAAAGTGTACAACCGCTCACTTCTCCGGGTTCAACTCCATCTGCCAATTCTCAGCCAACTTATGCATCCTATCAATGTCTCTCTGCAATCTTCGACAATCCTCTGCACTCTTCACAACTATACCAACCTTTGTATGGTCTGCAAACTTGCCAACCTACCCTTCTACCCCCACATCCAGGTCGTTAATAAAACTCACAAAAAGTAGAGGTCCCATAACCGATCCTTGTGGGACACCACTAGTCACAACCCTCCAATCCGAAGGTACTCCCTCCACCACGACCGTCTGGCTTCTGCAGCCATTCCAATTCTGAATCCATCTTGCCAAACCTGCCTGGATCCCATGCCTTCTGAGTTTCTGAATAAGCCCACCGTGTGGAACCTTGACAAATGCCTTACTAAAATCCATGTAGATCACATCTACTGCGCTACACTCATTTATATGTCTGGTCAACTCCGCAAAGATCAGGCTTGTTAGACATGATCTGCCCTTCACAAAGTCATGCTGACTGTCCCTGATCAGACCATGATTCTCTAAATGCCCGTAGATCTTATCTCTAAGAATCATGTCCAACAGCTTTCCCACCACAGACGTGAAATCCCAGTCAATGATTTTATAGAACATACACAGCTATGAAAGGAATAGATAAGATAGAGGCAGAAAATTTGTTTTGACTGGTAGGTGACAGTAGAACCAGGGGCAGGTCCTCAAGATTCGAGAGAGTAGATGAGAGCGGAGATGAGGAGGAACTGATTTTCCAGATAGTGGTGCATCTGTGGATTTCTCTGACCATTGAAGCAGTGGGGGCAACCGCAATAAAAATATTAAATTCAAGTTTCAATGGATCTTTGCATAGTAGGGGAATTAAGGGTTATGGAGAAAAGGTAGGTTGGTGGAGAGGAATCCATAGTCAGATCGCCATAATTGTAATGAATGGCGGAGAAGGCACGATGGACCAAATGTCTTACTCCTGCTCCTATTTCTTATATTCTTTGTCTTTTCACGATCAACCATTTTTTTGGACAAAATCTGCTTTCTTCATGAATTGGTATTTTCACTCGCTTTTAGAATGCAGTGATTCCAATTCAAATTTATAAAACTGGTCTGTGAATACAGCAGCTTGGAAGAAGATGATGTCGGCATTAAAAATGTTCAATCATTTTGGGTTTACTTGTAGTGTTCTGCATTGAGTAAATGAGAGGGAAAGATGCAATGCATGGTATTATTTCACTATTAGATGGAAAATGTAACAGGCGAATCACTGTTCAATCTTGAAATTTAGGAGAAGTGAAACATCAGGCAAAGATGAACTCCCTGTGCACAGCATTAGAGTCGAAAGTCGAAACAGTTCAGTGTTCAAAAAAATATTTCTTCTAATAATCGGGTTACCAATTAATATTATTTCGCCATTGACATGCAGCTGTACTCAAACAGCGATTCTTTACGGAGAGGGAACGCGCTTCCGGGGTTTTTTGGTATCCCAAAAGCGCAGCCAAGAGGACAAGCACGTGCTCGTGGTATTGAGGCTTCGCTGCTCTGTGGAAGAGCCAATTCCCGGCTGGTGACACCGAATAAAGCATCGCAGGAGAAACCGTAATATCGGGGACAGCGGATCAGCTGTCGGAGGTTTCAGTAGTCGGCTCTCACCCCCTCCCGTTGGTAGAGGGGCGTTTGCTGTTGATTCTTCAGTCAGAGAATTGAAAACTACGCGGCAGGTTATAACACCGTAATCAGCGTAATCAGCGATTTGGGGATTCAAACCATTTTTGTGACTCATTCTTTGCCGTACTCTTCCGTTCGTCGATGTCTGCAAGGAGCTAAAATTTCAGCTTGTATATTGATATTCTATGGAGCTATTGATTAATAGTTGACATCAACAAGGTTATGCATACAGAGGCCGAATGAAAAATTTAATCAGTGTTGCAGATCCAGATGTTCTTTATTCGTGATAGCAAAACGTTTATTATTGACTTTCGTGCACCATAAATCTAACTGCAACTACAGGAGTTAATACTGGGCAGTGAAACTACAACAAATGTCCCTTCTAACACTGCTGTCTACGGCTTTTTCTGCAGAGGTCAAGAAAAATCACTTCGAAACTGATGAGTGGAGTCTTTTTTTATAATAGATTATGCGGTAATATTTTCACAGTTGCATAAGTTCTGGCAGGACGTAACACCTCACAATTCTTAGCAACCTATTGCTGGCTCCCTCTTCTAAAAACCGTAAACATAGGTCCAATGCTCTCAATCACTGCATTTCATCAGAGTTGGTATCAGCATGGTGAATCTGTGCTGCACTCCCAACATAGAGATTATATCGTTTTTCGATTAAGAATCCAAAACTTCACATTTTACTGAAGGTGTTTAACTGCAACAAGGCATCGCTGTTTCTGTTCTCAAATCTATGGTTTTGTGGTCAAACATGCAATTTTCTTTTTTAAATGCCAGTTGCATGTTCCATAACCTGGTTTACCCGAAAATTATTGCCTGTACAGCTGTCAAAATCTCCGACTGTTTACATAATCATCTCCCTGGGCGATTTTGCTACACAGTTAACAATACGAAATTTAATAACATTAAACATGCTTTACCCACCTGTGCGCATCGTACTGGTTTCGTTACACGATCTTCACAGTCCAGAGCCCCACCTAGCTTTGTGTAATGTGGAAATGTGGAATTATTGCATGTAATCATTCAATGAAATCATTACAGTATATTGTGATTTGTTGGGTACGGGTAATGTCCTGTGGTAACTTACTTGTCACTACTTATTTATTGTTTTGTTTGCTCTTATCCTCCCACAGCCTGTGTAAAAACGTCCACGAAAAGCACGACTACCAACAGAAGTGCAGTTGATTTGAAGACCGTGGAAACTTGACCGTCAGCCCAACTCTTCCATGCTGAACAATGTACATAATTGAACGAGTCATATTCTAAATGGTTCCAGCCATATTCTATATATTCAGCTGTATAAATGCATTTTAAATATCAGTACCACAACGTATTCGATCACTTTCGTTACTATTTGTTGCACCTGGATCACACAGCGTGTAAAATTTCCCGTTGGTTATCATTTAAAATGTTCTCTTCTTTCTTTAAACAGGGCAGCCTACGTTTGAGGTTATCTACCCTGGAGCAAAGAGGCATCTCATCTGAGCCCCTCATGGCCCATTAATAAATAACAGAAAGTCACTGCATAACCTCCCGCATAAGACAAGCCGTCTTGGTCTATACAGTCTCTACTTATAAATCAAACAGGAACATGAACTCAACCTAAAACGTGAAATTACACTTTGCCTTGACTATAGCTCCTGACCCAGT
This sequence comes from Hemitrygon akajei, assembly GCF_048418815.1. NCBI lineage: Eukaryota > Metazoa > Chordata > Chondrichthyes > Myliobatiformes > Dasyatidae > Hemitrygon > Hemitrygon akajei. Next base: position 34,976,447 of record NC_133148.1, read on the forward strand.
GATTTCCCACAACTAGTTAATGCTGCAAATTATCTGTTCTATTGTTAATGCTCGTTCTACTAATAAATATCATCAGTAGTGTAGCTCTACTGGAATTGCTGCCAATTGCGTGCTCAAGACTGATCTACCGAGTTCTTTAGAAGAATATTGTTTCAATTAAGATTGACTGCTGTTATATTTCCCCATTGAAGCCTGCTTATGGGGCCAAGGAGATGTTTCATTCCATTTTCCATACCTGAGGTCATTTGTTAATGCGAAATTAAACCCGACATACATCAGATGAGAATCTGAGCTTGTCTACGCACTGTCATAGTTCCTTCGCATACGTTACCCGATTTCTGAACTTTTCTTGAACACTGGCTCAATATTGTATCTTACAACAAGTCGTTTGTATGACAATGCACCTCCGTCGAGTAAATTGCTAGCTTTACACCAACGTTTATTTCTCTTGATGATCATCACCTTTTACTAGACAACTCCAATTTATTTAAATATCCGTTACTAAAGTATTCAGTAAAGACTGATTTGAATTTTCCATTGTTTCAACTGTTTCCTCAAATTCAGGGCAATTACAGATCTTCTTCGTCTAATGCCTGGGCCTTAATCCTGAAATATTCAGTTTTCCAAAATGTAAAATTTAATATTCATTTTGCTTTGACCATTTTCCTTTCAAAATTGATCTGCTATGCCTCATAATGTCTTCAATACAGGATCATTCTCCGAATTACATCCACTGTGTTTGCTAATTCTTTAATGTCAAACATATATTGTTCCAGTCGGCTCAGTGAAGTGAGCCTAGCCGAGCTTTGTTCAGTTACAGCAACCTTTTATGATTTCCTACAGACACATAGAAACATAGAAATAAAAATAGCCGACAGCAAGGTACAGGCCTTCGGCCCAGAAAGTTATGCCGAATATTTCCCTACCTTAGAAATTACTAGGCTTACCTTTTTCCCTCCATTTCACTACGCTGCATGTACCTATCTAAAAACCTCTTGTTATGAATGTACCACAGCTCTGAGGGACCGAAGGGTGCGGGATCAGCCCCCTCCTTCAAGAGAATCGCAAGATCGCTATTAATTCGGGTCTTGGACCCAGGAAATGAGAGACAATGCAACGGAGTTGACCATTGTTCTTAGAGGCACCTGTGTGAATTGCAACTCTATAGTACGTGCCAGCTATGAGGGACATGGACACCCTCGGGCAAAGTGGGGTAGGGATTGTATCACCCTACCTTAATTGACATTTACAAATCTGCCAGCCATGATAAAACGGAGACTGCAGGAGGCGGTACTCCAGCGACGCACCAGACGGAGACCATCGCTCATTCCTCTCGTAATAACGGGAAGCTGCTCGGAAGCCACGTGTGATTTGGGTTCCCTAGCTAGGGAATGGAGTGGCTAATAACCCCGAAAAGGATTTCGGACTGACAACGAGGAACTCCCGTTCTCGACCTCACGCTTTGAGTCCAGAAGGCTGGCAAGTTTATTTTCTCTCTCCAACCCGTGAACACCTAGCCGTCCCTCAAACGGCAAGAAGCCTCCATGAACTGGCAAGACTTTTATCTTTTCATCGTACAAATCGTTTAACCCCTAGACAACGATAGAGCTTATTTCTTATTGAGTGGTACTACCCCTGCGCTTTAGATTGAGTATTGACGACGTGTGTTATCTGAATGTTTGTATTAACCTAACATTTGTGCCCCTTTATAAATAAAAACGTTTGAAAATGGTACCATCAGACATCAGTGGACCTCTCTATCTTTGCTGGTAAATGATCCAGTTACGGGATACGTAACAACGTGGGAGCCTCGTCTCGAGATTTGCAACCAAAATTGGGAGGGCAGTGAATTGGGTTTATAAGTCAAAAATAAATAAATAAATACAAAAATTGGGATCTGGTACGCGGGTAGCCAGACGGGAAACCAGCAAAGATGGACATGGATGAATTTATGAAAAACCCGACTGTAGAGGCGCTAGAGGCGGCCACTAAATCAGACTTGTTAAATTTGGCGAAGGGATGGGACCTCGCAGAAGTGAGGTCGTCCATGAAAAAGCGGGAGGTGCGAGGGGCCATAATTCAGTAGTAAATTGGGAAGAAAGTATTCGAAGCTGGGGTCTTGGAAAATATCCCTGGTAAGGTATCAGCGAGTAGAATGGATCAGCTAGAGTTGGAGAAATTAAGGCTGGAACATGAATTTAAAATGAAGCAGCTGGAAGCGGCTGAGAGAGATAATGAACGGGCTGAGAGAGAGAAAGAACGGGCCCAGGAGCTCCAACTAAAGGAGTTAGAGGTGGGAAAAGAGCGGGACCAAGCTGAAAAGCAAAGACAGCATGAAATTCAGCTAAAAGAGCTAGAAGTAGCCGAGAACGAGAGGGAACGAGCCGAGAACGAAAGGGAACGAGCCGTAAAGCAAAGAGAGTATGAGGAGAGACGAGAACAGAGGGAACATGACTTGGAGATGGAGAAGTTAAAGAAAGAGCGAAGAAATCTAGGGTTAGATCGAGAGGAGAGGTTTAATGTTAGTCGGGAGTTGAGGGTAGTACCTCCATTCGAAGAGTCGGATGTTGATAGTTATTTCTTGCTTTTTGAAAAGGTGGCAGTAAATCAAAAGTGGCCCAAAGAGCAGTGGGTGGCGTTGTTACAAAGTGTGTTAAAGGGGAAGGCACAACGAGCATATGCGGCATTGTCCGTCGAGGAAGGGGAAGCGGAGAATTATGCCAAAGTAAAGGAGGCCATTCTCCGGAGTTACGAGCTAGTACCGGAAGCGTATAGCCAAAGGTTCAGAAATTTACGGAAAGGGTGGAATCAAACGTATACCGAGCTAGCCTATGAAAAGGGTGTGCTCTTGGACCGTTGGTGCACCGCGGAACAGGTGGATGGGGATTATGGGCGTATCAGGGAGTTATTTCTGATCGAGGAATTAAAAGGGTGTGTTTCGGAGGAGATCCGGATGTGCTTTAATGAGAAGGCGAATAAGTCCATCTCAGAAATTGCTAGGTTCGCAGATGAATATGCCCTAACCCACAGGATGAAGTTTTCCTCGCCAAAAAGTTACCCGAGAGACCGTCGGAACGGTAGGGAAAGCCCGCCGGCGAAGGGAGAAACTCCGCCGGGAGCTAGTAGGAAAAGTGAAGATAGCAGGCAGGAAACTTGGAGATTTCCTGGTTTGACCTGTTTTAATTGTGGGAAGGTGGGACATATTGCATCAAAATGCCCCGCTCCGAGGAAGGAACCAGAAAAAGGGAAAGCAGCTATCCCTATAGGCTGTATTGCGTCGATCAGGAAATCGACGAGAGGGCCCCAGGTAGATGGAATACAGGAGGGGCGGGAGACGTTTCGTTCCGAAGGAACCGTGTCTTTGAGGGAGGGGGACCCACCAATTCCCGTAAGGATTTGGAGAGACACCGGGGCGGAGCTATCATTAATTAGCGGTAACGTGTTGAAATTCGGGCCTCAGACGGGAGAGGTAGCCCTGAGAGGCATAGGAAAACGGACCGAAGTGGTGCCTTTGCGTCGGGTCCTTCTAGATTGCGAGTTGGTGTCGGGACCAGTGGTCGGGACCAGTGGTCCTTCCGGAGTTTCCGGGGGAAGGCGTGGACGTCCTTCTGGGTAACGACCTAGCAGGTGGGAAGATGGGTGCAGCCGTGAAGCTGACAACCCAGCATGCGAGGGTTGAGGCCACTCCCTCAGATCCTAAGGTCTATCCCGCATGCGCGGTCACTCGCAGCTTGTCGAAAAAGGCAGCTGAGAATGAGAGCAGTTTAAATTTAGCCAGTTTTGATCTGGCCGAGACGTTTCTACCGACTCTGTACCAGCGAGGGTCAGAGGACGGTAAACCGGAGAATAGGGAGGAAGGAGAGAGAAAAGGGGGGGGAGGTAGACCTGTCCTTAGGGAGAAGAGAATTTGTACGGGAACAGGGAAACGACGAGGAGCTGACAGCCTTGAGGGAGTCGGTTCTCTCTGAGACCGAGATTGAGACAGAACCCGAGGGTTACTACTTGAAGGAGGGGGTGTTGATGAGGAAATGGAGGCCCCCCGCGGTACCGGTCGATGAGGACTGGGCAGTGGTACATCAGATAATAGTTCCGAAAGTATATCGGGACGAAATTTTGAAATTAGCCCATAAGGGACCTTTAGGTGGGCATTTGGGAATAACGAAGACAGTGAATCGGGTTCAAAGAGAGTTCTATTGGCCAAACCTGAGAAAAGATATTAGTGAGTATTGCAAAAGGTGTCATACATGCCAAGTGGTGGGTAAGCCGAACCAAGTTATCCCTAAGGCACCTCTCCGACCCATCCCCGCATGCGAGGAGCCTTTCTCCCGAATCATTGTGGATTTTGTGGGATCCTTACCTAAAACTGCGAGTGGGCGGCAGTATATCATGACCCTGATGTGTGCCGCTACACGATTTCCAGAGGCCGTGCCTCTGTGGTGGTGAAGGCCCTTATTAAATTCTTTACCACAGTGGGGCTGCCTAAGGAGATACAATCGAACCAGGGAAGTACATTCACGTCTAGCGCATTTCGGCAGATGATGACACGGTTAGGGTTAAAACAGATTCTGACCTCTGTGTATCTCCCGGAGTCCCAAGGAGCGTTGGAAAGGTTTCACGCTACCCTAAAGACCATGCTTAAAGCTTATTGCCAGGAGAACGTTCGAGACTGGGATGAGGCTTTACCCCTTTTGTTATTTGCCGTAAGGGATACAGTCCAGTGCTCCCTGGGGTTTAGTCCGTTTGAGCTCGTTTTCGGTCACAGGCCCAGGGGACCTCTAACCCTACTGAAAGAAAAGTGGTCTAGCCCGACCGACCAAGTCAGTGTGATCGACTATGTTCTGAAATTCCGGGAAAGGCTGCATAAAGTATGTGCCTTGGCAAGAGAACACCTTAAAGACTCTCAGGAAAAAATGAGTCAGTGGTATAACCCGAAAGCGAGAGCCCGAGAGTTTCACGTAGGCGACCAGGTCTTGGTCCTATTCCCGGTAGTTACCCACCCCCTGCAGGCGAGGTTTCAAGGACCATATACAGTGCGTAAGAAAATAGACTCGCTGAATTAAGTGATCGAAACCCCCGACCGGCGAAAGCCGACCCAGTTAGTTCACGTGAACATGATAAAAAGGTACCATGAAACCACCCCCGCGGTGGTCGGGGCGGCCATGAAAGCCGATGAGGTAGAGGAGGATGGTCAGGAGGGACCAGAACGGTGAAAATATAGGTATAGTCCCCACCAGATTGGAGAACTCTATCGTATTGGCAAGCCTTGCGGAGAAAGTTAGCCACTTAAAGCCTGATCAGCGGGAGCAGGTAATACAGCTTATTCACCGGCATGCAGACTTATGTCCAGATGTTCCCCGAAGGTGTAGTGGGACGAAGCATGATGTGATAGTTACCTCAACCCGACCTATAAAACAGGCCCCGTACCGGATGAATTCTGAAAAGAGCCAGCTAGTAGAAAAGGAGATTGAACATATGCTAGCTGCTGGGATAATCCGCGAATCCTCTTCCGCGTGGGCTTCTCCTTGCGTAGTTGTCCCAAAATCGGACGGTACCATAAGATTCTGTACCGATTACCGGAAGGTCAACGCGGTCACCCAGACAGATGCTTACCCTATTCCTCGGGTGGATGATTGCATTGATCAAGTGGGGAAGGCGAGGTACATCACCAAAATTGACTTGTTAAAGGGGTACTGGTGCGTTCCGTTAACGGACAGGGCTCGAGAGATTTCAGCCTTTGTCACCCCGTCCGGGTTGTACGAGTACAACGTTATGCCGTTCGGGATAAACAATGCCCCAGGGACATTTCAGCGGATGATAAACGCTGTGATAAAGGGGTTAACCCACACCAAGGCTTATCTTGACGATGTGGTGGTTTGGAATGACACCTGGGGGGAGCACCTGGAGGCTGTCGAAAATCTGTTTACCCGCATGTCGGCAGTCCACCTTACAGTAAACCTCGCAAAGAGCGAATTTGGTCATGCCACGATCACCTATTTGGGGTATGTGGTGGGAGAAGGGCAGTTGGCCCCTGTGCAGGCGAAGGTCCTGGCTATTTCAGAGGTCCCTGTACCCTACAATAAAAGGGCCCTGAGGATATTTTTGGGCATGGTGGGATACTATAGGAAATTCTGTAAAAATTTCGCGGACATTGCGCTCCCCCTTACAAAAGTCCTACGGAAGAAGGAAAAATTTGAATGGGGTCATTCTTGTCGGGATGCCTTTGAAAGAATAAAAGCCATATTGTGCCATCACCCTGTGTTAAAAGCACCCGATTTGTTAGCCCCTTTCTCCTTGGCGACGGACGCCAGTGATGAGGCTGCAGGAGCAGTCCTCTTACAGCAAGCCGGGGATGGAGTGGAGCACCCGGTAGCATATTTCTCTCGGAAGTTCAATGTACACCAGAGGAATTACTCTACCGTGGAAAAGGAATTGTTGGCACTTGTGTTGGCGATACAACATTTTGAAGTGTACATCTGTCCAGCGCAAAAAACCCTAGTTGTCTATACCGATCACAACCCGTTGGTATTCCTGACCAAAATGAAAAATAAAAACAGGAGGTTATTAAGCTGGAGTCTGATGCTGCAAGAATTCGATATTAAGATACAGCACATTAAGGGGAGTGATAATGTGCTAGCGGATTGTCTATCTAGATGCTGAAATAAATGTATAACTGAGTAGCTCTATAGTGAAATGAAAATCTTGTGTATTGTGTTAGATTCCAAAAATCCCGTAGGACTCTGTATCACTTCGTTTCCACCACTGGTGAAAACGCTCTGAAGAAAGGGGGTGTTATGAATGTACCACAGCTCTGAGGGGCCGAAGGGTGCGGGACCAGCCCCCTCCTTCAAGAGAATCGCAAGATCGCTATTAATTCGGGTCTTGGACCCAGGAAATGAGAGACAATGCAACGGAGTTGACCATTGTTCTTAGAGGCACCTGTGTGAATTGCAACTCTATAGTACGTGCCAGCTATTAGGGACATGGACACCCTCGGGCCATGTGGTGTGGGGATAGTATCACCCTACCTTGATTGTCATTTACAAATCGGCTAGCCATGATAAAACGGAGACTGCAGGAGGCGGTACTCCAGCGACGCACCAGACGGAGACCATCGCTCATTCCTCTCGTAATAACGGGAAGCTGCTCGGAAGCCACGTGTGATTTGGATTCCCTAGCTAGGGAATGGAGTGGCTAATAACCCCGAAAAGGATTTCGGACTGACAACGAGGAACTCCCGTTCTCGACCTCACGCTTTGAGTCCAGAAGGCTGGCAAGTTTATTTTCTCTCTCCAACCCGTGAACACCCAGCGGTCCCTCAAACGGCAAGAAGCCTCCATGAACTGGCAAGACTTTTATCTTTCCATCGGACAAATCGTTTAACCCCTAGACAACGATAGAGCTTATTTCTTATTGAGTGGTACTACCCCGGCACTTTAGATTGAGTATTGACGACGTGTGTTATCTGAATGTTTGTATTAACCTTACGTTTGTGCCCCTTTATAAATAAAAACGTTTGAAAATGGTACCATCAGACTTCAGCGGACCTCTCTATCTTTGCTGGTAAGTGATCCAGTTACGGGATACGTAACACTCTTAAAAGACCCTATCGTATCCGCCTCCACCACCGTTGTTGGCAGCCCATTCCACGGAATCACCACTCTCTAAGTAAAAACCTTACCCCTGACATTTCCTCTGTACCTACTCCCAAGCACCTTAAACCTGTGTCCTCTTGTGGCAACAATTTACGCCCTGGGAAAAAGCCTCTGACTACCCACACGATCATTGCCTCTCTTTATCTTATACACCTAATTTCATAAAGGATTGCAAACAGGAATGGACGTTATACAAAATTATTCATCAATACAATTATCGACATCAGCTGTTTTTAGCTTCTTTTTGTAAATATGGTAATTAGTTCAAGTTAATAATGATGCCTCCATAAGATCCTCCCTGATGATTACTAATGGATATAAATACATCAGGGTGTGTAGGCAGCATATTGGATACTCAAAGGTTTCAATAATAATGCATCCACCTCCAACAATCTTGCCGTTGATCATTTACTACATCTTCATTACGGTTATTGGCATTCCTGGTAAAGTATTATTTTTATTATCAATCAGCGAGATTTTGTCACAAATGGTCCTGTAGGTTTTTTCTATTTACAGCATGTAATCTTTAGTGGTTTTGATCCGTATGAAGTCATCTCTCATTCTGTTAGTAATCACCCAGCTAAATTAGGAGCAATCATGATCTTATGTCATCTGCACAATCAGTTTGAAGCAGCATGTGTATGTGTTGTTGATATTCTTTTATTTTGGTCACGTGTACAAAGGTACAGTCAGAAGATTGCCATGCATTCTCTCCATACGTACATATCCAAGTCATTACCCAATGTTTTTAAGGAAGATTAAGGTAACATAATAACAATGCTGGATAAAGTTTAGAAGCTACTGAGAACGTGCGGTACATGAAAATAATTAAGCTCACGTTCAGAACGACTGAGATTGTGGGTCAACAATCCATATTAGAGGATGATAGTCGATTTAATAATCTGCGGAAAAGAGGGTAGCCGATTAGTTGGAGACAGGTCCTTGTGATCTAAACGTTACAGTCAGGCCTGTTGGAACATTGTCTGTGGATAAATTTTAAATTAGCAAGGGCTAAAATAAAAGAACAGAGGTTTTATCGGAGCGGCCAATGTTGGAACAGACAATGTTAAAGTGGGCAGGCTATGGTTCAAATTTGTGCGAGAACATGCAGAGACTCGAATTAAGATTGTGAATTTAGAAGTAAAGCTGATCTGGGCAGAATGGTAGAACGGATAGTAAAAACACTTCTCCTCAAACATGTGGGATTTCAGTTTCTCCATTGTGGCTACATTTGCAGGAGGGGGTCGAGAGGAGGTTCACCAAAATGGTTCCCGGAATGAAAGGGTTATCATACCATGAACGTTTGATGGCTCTGGGTCTGTACTCGCTGGAATTCAAAAGGATGGGGGGGGGGAAGGGAGTGGCGGGGGTATCTTATCGAATCCTTGCGAATGTTGAAAGGCCTAGACAGCGAAGATGTGGTGGAATAAATGTTTCCCATGATGGGAGAGTCCAGTACAGGAGGGCATAGCCTCAGTATAGAGGGGCTCCTTTTCAAATCCGAGAAAAAGAGGAATTATTTTAGGCAAAGCGTGGTGAATATGTGGAATCTGTTGCCACATGCATCTGTGGTGGCCAGGTCGTTGGGTGTATTTAAAACAGAGATTGATAGGTTCTTGATTGGACCTGGCATGGATTGGAGCTAATGCTGGATTTATTCAGAACCATTGCGGAGGTTGGGAACTTAATTAGAAGCAAGTTTAAAATGGTGATCATAACTAATTGCAGGCTTCGGATAGTCGACTGGTGACGATCAGAAGAACTGATCGGAATATACAGTCAGTGCACGATTTACCTGTGGCCGTTCCCCTCAGCTACAAGTCTACATTTTAGGACTCTGCTGGGGGATTGGGGAGGGAGTGTTTACCTATCAGGGCACAGCAATAACATCCAGGCCAGTGGCACTGAGGCCGGATCTGAGGATCAAGAGTGAACGATAAAGTCAGAGAGAGCTGAAGTAATCGGATATTCGATAGCAAAGGATGTCATGTTTTCTCCGAGGTGCGAGGGTCCAGGATCTCTCAGAGCGGCGTGGAAGATTCTAAAGGGGTAAGTGAGAGCAACCAGGGTAGTGTGAATATTGACACCATTGAAAGCGAAAGGGAGAAAAAGGATTTCCGCAGTTAAGATAGAGAATTCATTTGGAAGTTGTCATGCAGGACCTCAAACGTAATAATCTATCTATTGCTGCCTGTGCCCTGCGCTAGTGCGCCTAAGAATGGAATGATTTGGCAGATAAATGCGTGACTGTAGAAAAAGTGCATGGGACAGGCTGTCAGATTCCTGCATCATTGGAATTTCTTGTGGGCAAGGACTGACCTATACAAAAAGAGGAGTTAAAACTGAACCCAATGGGGGCAAACCTCCTTGCGGCAGCTATCCCAGAGCCGTTTCGGAGAGTTTAAACTAAATGGCAGAGGGACCGGAAACGGAGTGTTAGGACAGTAGATGGGTCAGTTGGTATTGAAGACGATGCAATGTGTAAAGGCACTATGGAGTAGGACAGACACACAGACGATAGCGCAATACTGCAGAGAGTGGGATTATCTCAAGTGTAACATGAGGGCAAAATCGAAATCGGCGATGATACAGACCCGTTTCCTGTAAGAGATCGAACATCTGGTAGCACAGTTAACGATTAGCTTGTTTGGTGTGGGCATCACAGAGTCCTGCATAGAAAATGATCAGAGTTGGGAGCTTCGCATTCAAGGAAAAGGACAAAACCAGACACGCTAGAGGAACGTAGCACGTCAGTTAGCATCCGTGGAGGCGAAGCATCAACGTGTCGGGCCGAGAGCCTTCGTCAGCACTGAAGACGGAGATTGTAGGTGCCCTATAAAGAAATGGAGGGAGAGTGGGAAGGAGATGGCTGGGAGGTTTCAGGTGAAAAACCAGTAAAGGGAACGACCAAGGGGTGGGAGAGGGGAGGCAGGGAGGGGATAGGCAGGAAAGGTGAAGGAATGTAAGGGGAAAGCACTATGCGTAGTAGAAGGAGGCGGAATCATTAGGGAGGTGATAGGCAGCTGTAGGAGGAGGCAGAGTGAAAGTGGGATGGGGGAAGTGAGAGGGAGGGAATTACCGGACGTTGGAGAATTCAATGTTCATGCCAAGGGGCTGGCGACTACCCAGACGGTATATGAGGTGTTGCCCCGCCAACCTGAGTTTGCCCTCATCATGATAGTAAAGGAATCCATGTATGGACATATCCGAATGGGAATGTGAAGCAGAGTTGCAGTGAGTGGCAACCAGGAGATCCTGTCAGTGGTGGCGGATGGAGCGGAGGTGCTCGACGAAGGTGTCCCCCAAACTGCTTCGGGTCTCACCGGTGTAGAGAAGGACGCACCGGGAGCACCGGATGCAATAGATTACCCTAACAGGCTCACAAGTGAAGTGTTGCCTCACCTGGAAGGACTGTTTGTGATCCAGAATGGTGGTAAGAGTGGAGGTCTCGGGGCAGGTGTAGTACTTACGCTTGCAGGGATAAATGCCAGGCGGGAGATCAGTGGGTTGGGACGTGTGGACCAGGGAGTTGCGGAGGGAACGATCCGTGTGGAATGCGGAGAAGGGTAGAGAGGCAAAGATGTGCTTACTGGTGGGGTCCTGCTGAAAGTGGCGGAAGTTATGGAAGATAATGTGCTGGATCCGGAGTCTGGTGGGATGGTAGGTGAGGAGAAGGGGAACTCTGTCCCTCATGTGGTGACAGGAAGATGGGGTGATGGCCGAAGTGCGGGATATGGAGGAGATGCGGGTGGGGGCATCTTTGATGACGGCAGAAGGGAAACCACAACCCTTAAAGAAAGAGGACATTTGAGATGTCCTGGAACGGATAGGCTCATCCTGTGAACAGATGCGGCGCAGACGGAGAAACTGGGAATAGGGTATAGCATTTTCGCATGCCTCCTTCTACTACCCATCGTGCATTCCCCTTACGTTACTTCTTCACCTTTCCTGCCTATCCAGTCCCTGCTTCCCCAACCCCACTAGTTGATCTTTTCCCTTACTGGTTTTTCACCTGGCACCTACCAGCCATCTCCTTCCCACCCTCATCCCCTCTTCTTTATAGGGAACCTATCTCCTCCTCTTTAGTCCTGACGAAGGATCTTGTCCCAAAACGTTGACAGTTCGTTTCCACGGATGCTGCCCGACCCGCCGAGTTCCTCCAGCGCGTTATGCGTGTTGCTTTGACCCCAGCGTCTGCAGAGTATTTTATCTAAAAGACAATGCTGGCTAGAAGAGCAGGATATGCTGGTATGTGGAGCCATGGATGGCTCTGTTGGGTAAAAATAAATGAAATTAAATCCTTCATAAGAGCAGATATAGGATGGAAGGTGTGAACTCCTTATGGGTTTACATATTGCAAGTGTAAAATTACACTGATGGGAGTTATATACATGTCCCCGAACAGTACACAATGTGTGGGATACACATTTCAAGGGATACTAGGAAAGACATGTAATAAGTACAGTATTACAATGGTCACTGAGGTTTTCAATATCCAGATAGATTGGCAAAATCAAGTTGGTTCTGGATCACGAGAAAGAATTTGCGGACTGCCTATTAGATGGCGTTTTGGAGCCGCTTATGGTTGTAACTACTAGTGAAAATGTAATTCTGGACTTGATGTTGTTTAATAGCCAAGATTAGATCCGGGAGATTAAGGAAAAGGAATCCTTAGGAATCCGTGTCATAATATAAGAGAATTCACCTGCAACTTGAGTGCGAGAGCATATCGTCATTTGTATCAGTACTATAGTAGAGTAATTGGAATTGCAGAAGAATTGGAGAAGAGTTCGCTAAAGTTAATTGGAAGGGTAGACTGGCAGAATAAATGTGCAGAGGAATCTTCTTGAGTGAGTGAGGCTACGAACAGAGCACACTGTATTGCATCGAAGAAAAATGTATGATGGTACCTG